>NW_023604295.1:4187500-4472958 GCF_014898055.3 Talpa occidentalis
TCTTGCTGAGATGAGATAAGATGAGAAGGTAAAGATCTGAGTTCTAGGCAGCCAAAGCAGCTGGCATCTTTGAGGAAGAGACCGGGCAGCAGAGAAAAAAGTTGTGCAGAAAGGGGTCACCAGAAGTGTGTAGGGCACCCCAGAGGAGCAGAATGCACATGGACAGGAAAGGACGGCCCAAAAGTCAGCAAAGAGTACCTGCTAAAAGACGGAGAAGAGAAATGACAGAGTGAGCAGGTCTGGGGGAACCAGAAGTCCCGATGGCCCCATTAGGGAGATCTCACCAATAGTTTGTGAAGGTTATTTGACTGTGTCAACCTGACTGGATCCTGGACACTTTGGGCAGGCATTATTCTGGGTGTCTTTGAGGGTACTTCTGGATGTGATTAACATTTGAATTGGCAGGCTGATTGCCCTCCCTAATGTGAATGGACTTCATCCAGTTTGCTTGAGGCCCTAAATAGAATTTAAAGGCTAACCTAACCATCCCACCTACAAAGACAGAACTCCACCTGCCTCTAGCTAGGTCTTCCACCTTTGTCCCCTCTATGGAGTCAAGCTCTTTTGAGTCTCAAGCCTGCTAATTTTCAGTTTAGAACTTAAACCATCAACTGCTCATATGGTTCTCAGGCCTCAGACTCCAACAGGAATTATGTTACAGTTTTCCTGGGTCTTCCAGTTCCCAACCACACATCTTGGGGCTTCTCAGTCTCTGTAAGTGCATGAGTCAATTCCTTGTAATTAATATTTATAATACATACCTACACATATACATACACACATGTATTTATCGCCATCCTATTGGGCCTGTTTCTCAGGAGAACCCTAACACACACCTTAACATTCTCTCCCCCTCTTCAAGACTAAGGACCATACCCCAAGAGTACAGCCTACTGCAGACCAATCCCAGGCATACCCAAAATCAATCCCTGACCAGACCACAGGAAGACTCAGTTTAGAAGTCATGTCCCATCATATTATAGGGGCTAAGAACATCCTTGAGCATTCCATAGACCTTGCATAATAAATCTAAAACCAAACCTATATAAATTCAAAGTGACCAGCCAGCCTTCTAGAACAAAAATTAACACTCTTAAGAAGAAAAAAAATGGTATTCAAAAATTAGTAAACAAGCAAAGAATAAGTCAAGGGGGAGAAAGGAGTCAACCCAGGATGGGTCAGATGTTAGACTTAGCAGATAAAGACTCTGAAGCAACTATTCTACACAAAAAATTTAGAAGAAAATGTTTGAAAACTTTAAGGAATATAGTAAGGTATCTAAGGTATGTATAGAGTATTTTGGCAGAATCATAACTGGTATCACCCCCCCAACCCAGAAAAAAGAAATTCTAAAACTGAAAAATTTAATAAACGAAAAATTTTAATAGACCTGCTTAATATACTGAAAATGGCAGGAAAACAATCAAAATTCTCTAATCTAAAGGAGGGCTGGAAAAGACCGAAGATAAATGAAAAACCATTAAAGATAGGAACAACAGTATCAAATGCTCTTATCACATGCAGAAGAAATCACAGAAGACAACACAAAGAAAACAACAACAGAAAAAAACCTGAAGAAATCATGGCTAAAAATCTCTCAAACGGCCACACCTGGGTTCATTATAGACTAACAGCTTACAACCAAATATAAAGAGAAAAAAAATCTTGAAACTAGCCAAAGAGGCAAAAGACACTACAGACACTGAAAAAAAAATAAGTAGTTATCGCTGATATCTCACTAGAAACAACAGCAGTCAGAAGACAATGGAACACAACATTTAATGTGCTGAATGACAAGAACTATCAATCTGGAATCCAATGTCCCATGGAAATAACCTTCAAACATAAAGGGGAAATACAAGCATTTTTTAAAAAATCTTCAGAATGAAGGGAAATGATACTGGATGGAAATGCAAATCTACAGAAAGGAATGAAGAGTGCCACAAATGATTAAATAAGTAGGCAAATTCTCAAAATTGAGTACTCTTTTCCTTTTTGTAATTTAAAAGTTTGTTTTTAAAAAATTTTAAATGGGCATTTACAACGCATGCTTAAAGCAAAATTGATGAAACTACATTAAACATGGCAACAAGTGCAGGAGAGACAAGTAGAGTGTTTATGGTTATTAAACTTGGGGAACAGAGAATGGGAAGTAAAGTGGCACTGACTGAATATTTGAACGAAGAAATGTACTTCTCTCAAAATATAGAACACCTTCAAAAGTTCCTGCGAAGAAAGACTCATATATAATTACAACACAACAAGAAAATTTCCATCAAAAGAGAAATTCAGTGGATAAACAAAGTAAATTTCACAAGGAAATAGAAAATAACAGGAGGCCAAAACATTAAAACACGTATTTTAAGATGTTTAAAGACATAAATGACTCTTTTTTTAAAAAAAGGGTGACCAAAGAACAAGTAGGTTCAAGAACTAGGTATTGAAATTCACACACACACAGTTTATTCATGAGTGGCTCATGAATGCAAAAACTTCCACTGGCACCTTCCATTCTAAGTGTGAACATCTTTTCACTTTCTTAACAACAATGTTTAATGTGTGCTTACATCTTACTACAAATAAGCAATATAAGACCAATCAAAAATTAGCTAGCTAAAATAAAGAACAGCATAATAAATGTAATCCAACTATAACATATTTTCAAATTTGATTCAACCAACCAACTTTGGAAACATGTAATCACAGTTTTATCTGTCACTACTCTCCTGCAATCTGCACCTTCTAGGTCATTAAAATTCCTAGATTGCTGAACTAAGTTCTAATAATTTACATAGTTTTCCTAAATTTAGACTCATTTGTAATAAATGCCTGATAAAAATTAACCACTGGTAGTTTGAACCAGTTCTACAAGAACAATAACCCCCATTACTTAGAGACAAGTAACTCAAAACGATTGTTGTAAGTGACATGTAAGGCAGCAAAGTTTGGGGAGATGCGTCCCATTTTGGATCATCAAGCTAACACTGAAAACCATATTATGAATTCTTATATAATCTTAAATTATATAAATCTTATGATACAGCTCAAAGTCACTATTTCACAAGTAACTTTCCTACTCTTGAAAATAATTTATAGGAGTAGAAACTGAAAGATGTCATACAACACTCTATCCAAAAAGTATCTACATTCCAATCTCTGGAACCTAGCGATATTATCACACCCAGAAACAGGGTGTAATGATGACAAGTAAGCTAAAGACCTCAAGAAGGGTCAGGCCCCCAACATGCTCATTAGTGACCTCACAGCAAGATGGAGGGATACGTGACAGACAGATGAGAAGGCCGTGTGAACATGGAGGAGAGGTCAGGAAGACAGGGCCACAAGTCATGGAATGCAGGCAGCCATCAGAAGCGAGAAGCAGCAAGGAAGAAGGAACAGACTGTTCCCTAGGATCTCCTAAGGAAGTGCAGCCTTGGCCCTGAGACGCTTTGATTTCTGCTCAGTGGCGCCAATTTCAGTTTTGTGGCCTCCAAACTGTGAGAAGACATTTCTCTTGTTTTAAGCCTCTAAGTTTGTGGTGACTTGTTAGAGGCCACAGTAAACTAATAATGAGCAGGTAAAAAAAGCATTACAAATCTTAAAACATGTACATTCTACAAATGTCACCTAAGAAAAATGTTCCAATCTGTACTTATGTTCTCAGATGATGTGGGAAAATGCTGAATTTACACTGACATCTTGTCTGGAATGATTTGTAACCTTACTACTTTCTGGTGATTCCCTTCAAGCTCTAAAGACAGAATCAGTGTAAGACAGTGTGTGAAATCCCCACCACCCTCCTGCTCAGTGAAGCTCACATATTCTATCGCAGCACGAGTTAAAATGCCAAACCTATACTGTCAATGACATGAGGACACAAAGTGAATTTCCCTTTTGGTCACTACCTTATCCTTATCATTTGTCACATAATTTGTCAAATAAATCAACCTTTACATTTCCTATAAACACTCCCTACTACCAAACACTGCACTCTTTCCAAACCACTCTTCCCCTTCCATCCTCTGCAGCTGGAGAATGCTCTCTAGTCACGGATCTTAATGGGTTAGCAGCAAGCATGCCCTTGCCAACACCGAGGTCAACCTAACATGCCGAAAGGGAACAGGAGTCTGTTACATCCCCTGAAGTTGTTTCACCAGGAAAACCACTTATTTGAATGCCTACAGACTAGTCAGATTGGCTCCACGTTTTCCAACTGCTTCTTAGTTTAAAAATCCCACTCAAGGATACCGCCTCTCTCAACACACGGAACTAGTGAAATGGTGAAAACACATACATGAAGTATCTGAACACATGGCTTACATCATGTAATTCAGTTCTGTTTGCCTTTACTTCAGGCAAGGGTATGTGTCTTTAACTTCAAAAGCTTCTCTATCATCTTGCTTGCGTATGAGGTCCTGGCAGCTACACTGGGGAAGAGAGACTTGTCCTCTTAGTGCGTGACAGAGGCTGTTCCCTCTGGGGTCAAAAGAAAAAGGGAAGTCACTCCTATCTCAAACTCTGCTTTTCACCTCACATGACCCCTGTCTTCCTCTCAACTTGCACATCCCATTCAGAAAAGGCCTTGTTGTGGTTGCAGGATTCATTTGTTAAAAAGAAAATGTTAAGAATGCAAATAATTTATTATGATTGCTTAAGTCATCTCTACTACAATGTGGCTTCCTATGGGCCAGGCCACGCCATATTCAGATTGGCCAAAGTGCAAAGCACGATTTCCCACACAGATGACATGACTGGGTGTGTAACTGATGCTGTCAAGCTGACACGGGGGATCTTACACACCAAGTGAAACACCACAATGTAAATCACTTGGCTTGTTCTGCCACTGGCAGTTAGGCTGGGCAGAACCTTTCTTCTGAATCCCTGTCCAATTTGCAAGATAGTGAAACCTGGATAGTGAAACCATACAGCTACTTGCATTTTCTGTTGCAAGGGATGATGATACAATAGCACTTACCTTTTGAGACGGGTATGCAAACAAGTTAGCCTAACACTGGGCACAGACTTGACTTACAATACCACTATAATACTTTTGATGAGACTTTGTAGTTTATAAGGTAATTTCAAATGGGGCTCATTCACACTCTGACCCCTATGAAGCCAGGATGATAAAATTTTGCACTATCACATGTGAAGCCACTGAGGCAGAGACACTCTAAAGCGGTGGTTCCTGTACCACTGACAGCTACATCAGACTCACCCTAGGGGCTTGTTAAAAATTCAGATTCAGAGACAGAACCTCCAGAGGGATTTGAACAAGGGCCCTAGGCAACTGTGACACCTGACCAAATTGAGGAACTTTTGTAAGAACTCAAGCCCAAGCAGCCTGATGATATTTTAAAAAGAGCTGCCTTTCGCTGGGCTGGTAAGCCGTGGGCTACCCCTCTGGAAGACAGAGACCACGCTTGTAACCGAATGTGTACCTAAAGATTTCTAAGAACCCAGAGGCAGCAGAGATTCAACAACTCTTACCTGACTCGTAACTAAGGAGGTAACAGTAAAATCTAGGTTGGTTGGTTTTATGTCACTGATTCATTTCAAAAGTTACCTTAAAATACAATACTTAGCATTTTACTCATCATTTGCCCAAAACAAAGTAACCAACTCCTCATATTAACATAAGTTTTTGCTAAACAAAAACATTAAGCAGGAAGTTTCCTCCAAATTATACTAAGAAAACTAAATAGCTGCATCTATACTATTTGTGGCAGAGGCAGCCAGCCAGTCGTCACCCCTTCCATGTGAACGGTAACCCAGCACCGACTGTCAGCTAGGTGACACGGCCTCCCCTGCCGCTTAGCCATGTGACAAAGTTCTCATGGATCAAATATGAAAAATAGTGTGATATGCCACACAGGGGCCTAAGACATGGAGTGAAGACTTCTCTCTCTCCACCATCCTGTGAACTGGGGCAGGGACTACTCAGAAGGGCTGTGGAGGAGGAATAAGTCGGAAATTTGTGTCTCTGAGGACAACTGAGGCAGTCACCCACCTGGCCCTTCATCTCAAGAGAAGTCTATGTTCTTGGAGACACGGAACAGCAGCTCTCAGTTACAGCCATTGAGCTGTACCCTAATACACTACCGACTCCATAATGGCCGGACCGACTTCCCTCTCACCAGCCCTTCGGCTAAGGACATTTCTCATGTGTTCACAAAACTGGTCAATGAAATTTTGGACCCTGAAGAGCTCCTAAAAAATCGTCTATGAAATCCTCAGTTTAAAGACAAGGATACGGAAGTCTAGAGAAGTTAAAAAATGTGGCAGGTAGAACAACAGCAGACCCAGGACTCCCAACTTCCCAGTTCACTTTTCCTTCACATTACGCTACAGAATAGGTTATAAAATTGTAAAAAAAAAAAAAAAAAGATACAGTCTTTCAAGTAACCTTTGGATTAATTTCATTTATTTGATTCAATAAATAATCTACACCAAGCCTCTGTTGCCAAGCAATGTGTTTCCAGGTGAAGGCGGTTCTGGGTCTACAGTGCCTTTAACTCTCCAGACCCTGGAGAAATTAGATAGAAAATAAAGAAAGTACAGAAAAGTTACTACTACTGTGAAGGACCTAAAAGCATTCAATTCAAAATGTGGGACTGATTCTCTCATAGAAGGTCTTACGTGGGGAATACCTTTTCTACTCCTATCACTACTGCCTTTCAGTAACTCCCACCCTCAAAAAGCTTTGTCACTTGTACACAGAGCAAAGCCAGGAAAGAAGTCAGCAAGCCCAGGAACAGCAGCCTCCCTACTCTCCTTCCTCCCAGAACAGGGGCCCTGGAGCCCTACCTTCCAGACTCCCTTTTCGGCACTCCTAGGAGAGGCAGGAACACCTCCTTTCCCGCAGCACAGAGGCATACCTGGCAAGTCACAAGTCAACAAGCTGAAGAACATGTAAAGGTTTTACAAATATAAAACTTATGGGTTTCCAAATTCCAGAACAGACGCCATCCTAACAGAGATTTGTTCATAAGGATAAGAGAGATGTGCTTGGATGCAAAATACCACAGAGTATATAGTATTTTCAGCCTTTAGATTTTTTGATGTAAAATTCAATTAAGGGGTAGGTAAAATTCTTAGTATTTAAAAAAATATATATCCAAATCACACACTGACGTTTCCCAGAATGGGGAAGTAGCAGAAGGAGAGCGACGTGGTTCTATGTCAGAGTAACGTTTTGAGCAAAACCACATACTCAAATGTTCAAAGCTATTTTATCATTAATAACAAATACTGGAAAGAACCCAAATGTCCTATAATGGCTGAATTAAAGAACAAACGTGGTATATCCATGATGAAATATTACTCGGCAATGAAAAGAAATTACTGATACAGACAAGCCCAAATGGTCTCACAGCATTATGCTTAGTGAAAAACATCACTCTCCAAAGGCTATATCCTGTATGAGCTCATTCACGTAACACTGAAATGACAGCAGGACAACGGGGAGAATGAACTAAAGTGGTGGTGGTGGGGAAGCGCGCGGTTACAAAAGAGTCCTTAAAGTTATGGAATAGCTGTTATCTTGACTGGGGATAGATACACAAATCTATACATGGGATGAATTTACAAAGACCCATAACATGTAAGGCTTAATGAAAGTGAAAACTGAATAGGATCCGTAGTCTATATAACAGAAAGGCCCCAGGCATGTCAACTCCTGATTGTACTGGGAAGTTGCATAAAATTTCACCACCAGGGGAAGCTAGGTGAAGGGGGCACACAGTACTTTATATGATTTTTGCAACTTCCTTTGAGTATATAATTATTCAACGTAAAGAGTAAAAAAAAAAAAGGGCTCCTTGGGGAAAAAATGGCCAATTCCAATTCCTTCCTTCCAGAACAGGGGCCCTGGAGCCCTACCTTCCTCCCAGTCAGAGACAGAACAGTACAAGATCAGTCTGGAAAGTGTGCAAAAATTAAAGGGAGGGATGCCGAAAGGACACAGATGCCAACTTGAAGGGGTGTCTACTGGTATGGCACAACTGGAGCACCAGACATGGAGCACGAGCCACTGCATAAAACAGAAAACCAGGTATCCATAGTGACACAAAATAAGTAAATAAATTAAAAGTCTGATCTCTAATGGGGTAAATACACAGTCTCAAAATACCTCCACACAAAGTACTTTCCAATGACAAACAGGAGAAAACTAGAGTGAAACAGGCTGAAGGCACGACCCTAAACACGTGATCACAGCAGACACGACCAGTAATGGGACAAAGTGGAGTCAGGCGTCGCCAGCAGCAGGCACAGTCACATGCTCCCAAGATCACCACAGCCTCATCCTTGAAGCCTGTGAATGTGTCATTTCACATGGCAAGGGAGGTGCAGAAGAAACTAACTGGCTGACTTTAAGAGAGAGATTATCCTGGATCACCCTTTTGGGCCCAAGTAATCACAGGGGTCCTTAATTGTGAAGTCGGGGGGAGAGATGACAGAGGGAGGAGGACTAAGCCTAAAAATGGCTGGTTCTAAAAATGGACAAAGGGAACCATGAGCCAAGGGATACAGGCAGCTTCTAGAAACTGTGAAAGGCAAGAAAAGGTACTCTCTGGTCGTGCCTCCACAAAGAACACAGCCCTGCTGATGCCTTGATTTGTTCAGGTCCACCCTGGACGTCTCACCTACAGGACTGTAATATACTACATGTGTGGTTTTTTTTAAGTCACAAAACATGTAGCCATTTGTTACAGCCAAAAAAGAAAACCAGTACTACACCACCTAACAGAAGACAAGAAAAGCACAGCATCACTTGCATGACAGTCCCACAGAGACTCCTAAGTGCTTCAAGGAAGAACACCAGACAAACGTCCACGAAGGAGACTCGATGAAAGAGCAGGCTCCTAATACTCAAAACTATCAATGCCACGTAACAAACAACTGAGATGTTCTAGATCAAGACGGATGAAAAGGCGTGATAAAATGAGTAAGTGATCCCAGATGGCAGCCTCGTCTCACAAAGTACACCCCAAGGGCTGCTGTGGAATAGGGTCCCGGGACCTGACAGCTGTCAGGCAGTGAGGTAAGTTCCCAGCCTAGGGGCCCCACTGGCGCTGGGCAAGACCAGGCCCCAGCAGGGAAGACCGCCCCGCCAAGGTTACACAAGACCCTGTCTCTCCCAAGGCCTGGGAGCGACAGCTATCTGCATCATACCTGCAACTTTTCTGATCTGGGTCAATAGTTAAGTAAAAAAGAGACCCAAACTGCGGCCCAAATCCAGACCGCAAACCGCCCTGTCCCCAGACCCCAGAGGCACGTTCCCCAGGGACATGGCCAGAGGTTCTAGCGGTGGCACCACCAGCACTACGGAAGAGGCAGAAGCCAGCGAGTCGGCCCACGAAGCTGTGGACCTCGCCCTCCCCCCCCCAACCTGAAGTCTCCCTCTCAAGAAACCCAGGGCTCGGTGACCCTCAGCCACAGTCCTCACAAGAGCCTCCCCAGCTGTCTCGGGCGTTCCCCCTCAGCATAAGCACCGCCCAGGGGAGGCCAACATCACAGGAAAGCTGCCAGCATCCAACACGGAGACCTGACAGGCAGAAAACCAGAATCCAAAGGAAACTGAGACAACGTCATGAAGAACCAAAAAACGAAAGAGAACAGAGGCCGCCGGCAACTGCGTGTGCTGGAAGCGGGGCAGAGGCCCTGTGCACGGGGTGGGGAGGGGGGTGTGTGTGTGCCAGAGAATGGCAAGACGCCCTCCAGAAGGGAAAGCTGAAAAACAGGCACCAGGAAGGGTAAAGGCCAACAAATACACAACAGGCAACATCACAAAACTGCACCTCACTTAAGAAGACCAAAGAGAAAAAATGATCAAGGATATCGCGTGAGACAATTTCCCAGAAGGGAAGGATGCGCCCACCACGACGGAACAAGCTGCCGCCACACTCCACGATCAAATCCCAGAGGCAGAAGAGGAAGGGCATAAAAAGAACCAATATCCACGAATAAATGAATGGTTGATGCAATACTTAGGAGCTGCTAACAGCAGACATCAGTGAGACACACGGTACCTCTCAAAGAGGAAGTACCCATGGCGTAGTGTCCCCACCAACCCCCCCATACACGCCTGACCACCCCTCTCATTACCAAGTGATGACAGGGCCAGCACGTGTGTCCATGGCATGGCACCGTGGGATTTCATCCCCAGAGCAGGCTGAAGGAACCACCAAATGACACCCTTTCTTCAGCAAAGAAAATTCAGGGGGACAAAAAAGCTACAGAGAGGCAACCAAGAGAGTGACATCTGTCAATGACCCTTTTGGACCTTACTTAGCTCCTGACAGTTGCGCGACAGTCACCACGGCAATATGAGTGACATTCGCGACTATATGCAGCATCACCACTCATCGCGTGAAGACACAATGGACAACGGCACTGAGGTCAGAAAGTAGTCCTCATCTTTTAGATGTATACCCAATATTCGCAAGTGAAATTAAATGTCTGGATTTGCTTCTAAAAATTAAAGCGGGAGAGACAGGAACACAGTTGTTTTTTAAGTGGCCACAAGTGAGAAGTGCTGACGCCAGGAGAGGGGTGCAAAGGGGTTCACTATGTTCTCTAACTTTGGGGTTTTCTAAGGGAGTCCAGAATACAATTTATAGATGCTCGATGAAGCTAGAAGACATGAAGAAATACATTCAGAGTACTCAGTAAAAATTATACTCAAACTGCAATTCTGTGCCCAGTGAAAACTTCTAATCAGGAAGGAAAGCTCACTGACGATCTCCTCAGGCAGTGCCCCCAAAAATTAACCTACCATGCACCCTGTCTCGGGAAGTACAGAACGAAATGCTCTTCAGTACTGATAAAAACAGGAAAACGAAAAGTAAGAGAAGCAGGAAACAGGAGAGTCAAGCCTGCTGGAGCAGGAACCCGCCCCAAAGGCTGGGGGGAGGGGCAGGATACGCCTCTAACGTGTTTACGCAGAAAACTACACGGAGAGGCTCTCTGAAGGCACAGAAAACTCAGTCACTACCTAGAAAACAAAGCAAGTAGATACACAAGACAACTGTCAATTCCAGGAAAACCAAAGTCACACGGAGAGGAAACGTACTCACAGTATACAATTTGGTTCCATGGTGAGTAAGATTGACAGTCACAATTAAACAACGACTATGTTTAATCAAAGAATGTATCGTTACAGTGGGTAAACGGAAGAAAAAAGTGTAAGGCAGGCGGTTTAAAATTAAATATTCATCTACCTTGACAGGAATTTAAGCCATAATGTCTTAAATTTTGAGCCAAATAGAAAAACAGGGTCAGGGTTCCCTACGCAGCCTCCCATCTCCCTTTTTTCCTGTTCACAGAAGCTAATTTTGTGAGGAACCCATTTGCACGCCCACCCGGCTGGGGCACGTGCTCAGGGAAAGCACGCCCAGTTCCAGGAGGGCCTAATGGGTCTAAATATAATCCCACTTCTCTTCCTAGTGAGTGTTTCAGAAATGGGCATACAACCCAGAAGCTAAGGCTGCCAAAGAGTTTCGAGGCAGTTTCCACATTCTCATATACAGCGACAAGTAAAATCACTCGCCCTGCTTTCTCTGGGCAGTGCCGTATCTGGATCAGCTCCTGAAACTGCAGCCACGTCCCACTCGCCTGAGGAGGTGAGGGAAGAACCAGGGCCCTAACTCCATTCTTACGCCACCAAAGCAAGGAGCCTGTCCTAACTCCGCACTGCCAACCAGGAATTAAAATCTCTTATTTGAAGCCAATTTGGGTCAGGGTCTCAATATTTGCACCCAAAACCATCCCAACTGACACAACAAGTGTGTCATTTTGAGAAGAAACAGCTCTAAGTTGAGGTCAAAGTGATTACCACTGAGGCAAGCCGGAGCACATGCCACCCAAGCTGCAGATGTAACGAGGTCCCCCAAAGACGTGGGACCCCACACAGCTGCTTCTCTTTTATGCACACGGGCCCCGAAGTGAGACAGTTTGAGCAGAGTGCTGCCGGGAGCAGGACTAGGAGTAGGGAAGGACAGAACTGGCACCACTTTTTGACATTTTAAGTCTTTCCGTAGTAGCCAATGTTGCTCATGTGAATATTAAAACTAAAAATTAATCCTTAAATTATTACAGGAAGAAAGAAAAAAGGCGGAAGACATGACCCGCAGAGAGATCATGACCACTAAAAAGAAGGAAGAACTTAACTGAAGACCAGGTGGGAAAGGAACTCAAGGGGCCTGAGCAACAGTCACGGGCGCGCTAGGAAAGGGGGGGTCACAATTCAGAATCTGACTGCGTGTTCCTTCTTCGGCGACCTCACGCTACTCAATCACACAAAGTGAAAACACAAAATTACTTTCTGATGTGCATTCCAATGGCTGGATTACACCAGCTGCCACCCACCAATCCCTTGCGAGATGTGCCAGTAACTCGGCCGGAGACCTGAGATCCAGGACAAACACCAGACACCTCCCATTCACCACACGGATTCCAGCCTCCAGACACGATTCAGAAAATGTGCACGGTTCCCGCTCTCATGAAATGAATTTAGTATCGGCGAGAAACTACTCCACAGAAGCAATACAGAGGAACCACTAAGAGAGAGGGCTGAGTCTGGTATGAATCCCATCCTCCCAAACAGTTGGGAAAATGACTTTACCTCCACACCCAAGTTTTACCATCAAATAAATGAAAATAACCCCTTACCAGGTTGTGGAAAGGGCATGAGTTTTAACGTCATGAACATGCATGATACTGTCATGATCATGTAAACAGGTAGGGAATAGTTTCCTTTAATAAGCTCCCCAAGCTCAAAGCCTTCAGACCCTGTTAGAGTAGTTTGCAAAGCGTATTTGTGAGGAAAGAAGATTCCCACGGTGTCTCCCACTTCCAATCCATTAGGACTGGTCTGAATCCTGTGTCCTGATATCCTCAGTCTCTTAATTTTTGTTAAGTTTGTTAACCACTATTTGGCATCCACCTGCAAACCTTTACAAGCAGTTTTATTTATATATGTATTATGCCTCAGTCTCCCCTTCCAGACCCCCACTATTTGAGAAACAGAGGGAGTGTCTTTTAGCCCCAGTGTTCCAGTAGCTGGAAATCATATGGCAACACAAACATGCCTTCAAAGAAACAGCATGTGTTTTAACCTCATTCCTTCACTCACTGAGCAAACACGTGGCATCTCCTCTGCACCAGGCCTTTCTACCATAGGTCCTGAGCACACTGCAGTGAGCAAAACAGACGCAACCCCTTCTCTCAAGCAGCTGAGTGGATCAAGCTGCTGCCCCCCCCCAAAAAAAAAACCACTATAAAATTCACATGAAACAAGTATGACCTGTAAGAAGGGAGAGAGAGGGGGAGTCAACCAGGAGTCAAGGAAGGCTTCCTTGACTATATACCTAAATCGAACTCAAAAATAGGAATTTAGTAGGACAAAGCCCTAAGTCAACACTTCATGTGCTCTCACTGGCTCTTGCTAACGCTATAAATAGTACGTACATGCTAGCCCCATTATATAAATGAGGAAACTGAGGGTCAGAGACGTTCACAAAGCTGGGAAAAGGCAGACATACTAGGATTCAAAGCCAGATTCCAGATCCGGCTCCACACAAAGTACCTTTTACTACTACACAGTACTGTGACAGAGAGACTCCAAGACAGTCCTCTGCAGTGTATGCTCTTGGGTAGACCCTTCCCCTTGAGTGTGGACAGGACCTGTGACTCACTTTTAACTAAGGAAATACCACAAAGATGATGGGATGTCACCTCCACGTCCTCAGTTATAATATACAAGATGGTACGTATGTGTTACAAGGAGACTCTCCTTTCACAGCTTTTGAGAAAGTGGCCATGTTGAAAATGACCACACAGCAAGGAACTGAGGACAGATGCCTGCCACTAGGCAGCAGCGAGAAACTGAGGCCTTTGGTGCATAGTGCACAAGGAATGGAATTCTACCAACAATTTAGGTATGACCTTAGAAGGACTATCCCCCAGTCATGTACCAGATGAGGCCACAACCCCAGCCAACATGTGACTATACTGTTCTGAGACCCTAAAGCAGAAAACCCCCTAAGTTGTGCCCAGATATCTGATCCACAGAAACTGACATCATCCATTTGTTTTCAACTTCTCCACGTGGTACTATTGTTATATATTAAGAAACAACACACTCTTACACTGCAAAGTTCTTCTGCTAATCCTGACTCTTTGCTGAAATACCGATTTTCCCTGCTCTTGACTCTACGATGAAGCAGCTTCAGGCAACAGTCACAATCGTTCTTCTCGAGCAAAATCCAGCATTAACCATAATTTGACCCAGCATTTTATAGCAACCATTTTAACAAACTGTCTGCTAATTCCATTGTCTCTGCCACTTCTTTTGTTACTGAGATTTTTCTTTGTCAAGTTCACTAATCTTTTCTTCTGTAGTATCTAATCTGCCATTAATGCAATGCAGTGCAATTTTTTCATCTCACACATACTTTTCATCTCTGAAAGTTCTGATTTGGCATTGCTTATGATGCCAAAATTTCATTCCTAGACAGGTAGGCCAACAAAAATGTACATATATATGTATCCTGAAAGAGAGAGACAAGAATGTGCATAGCTAAAAGTTGGAAATAAAATGTTCATCAATAATAAATCGTGGCATATTCATACAATGGCACATAATTAGCAATGTAAATAAATGTTTTACTGCTATTAAAAAAAAGAATGACTTATTTTTTAAAAAGTTTGATTTGGATCTATCTCATTCATGTCTGTAACCTTGTGAACTTAAGGAATGCAGATGTTAACGGCTTTAATGTCCTGGTCCAGCAAGTCTAACGTGTCAGCTCTAGGTTGGTTTCAATTGATTGACATCCTAATTCTAAGTCACAACAACCTAATCCTTTATATATTTAGTAATTTTTGATTAAGTGCTGGACATTTTACACTGCTGAATGTTGGGTTACACTGTATTTCTTTAAAGAGTTTTGGATTCTGTAATGGCAGGCAATTACAATACTTTCAGACTAGATTGTTCTTCTCCAGGCTTGTTTTTAACCTGCTTTCTGTTAAATCTAGAATAGCCTTTACATTACAGCTGGTTTGGCCCCTTCTGGAGTCTCAAAAACACACAGCATTTGGTAAGCTCTTTTCACCATGGCAAGAAGGTACTCAAAGAACCCCCGGCCTCATGAGAGCTCTGGAAATTGTCCTGCTTACACCTTCCTGGTGGTCCTCTTCCCCAGAAATTGTTCCTCTGTGAAACTGCACCCTACACATGCACCGCAGATTGGTAGTCAAACATTTAAAAAGACACTAAGATTTATGAACTCTTTCTCTGCATAGCTCCCTTCTCTCCAGAGCTCTATTCCTCAAATCAGAACCATCTTGGGCTTCCCCAACAACAGTCTTTGTTTTCTCCACTCACTGAGGGCACATGGCTCTATCTCCGCTGCTCCCTACATTGCCCTCCAACTGCCTTCAAGCAGAAAGCTGGGCCATCATGGGGCTCACCTCATGTTTCCCATGTGTCAGGAATCATAGCTCTGCTCTACTCCTTAATATCGGAAATAGTTGCCGAGTGTATTTTGTCATTTCCTAGCTTTTTATGATGGGAGGGTAAATTCAGAATGTTACTGCCTCATGGTCAAAAGCAGAAGTCATTACTTCTACCACTTATTTTATTTTATTTTTTAAGAGTTTAGCAGTTTTGGGGTTTTTTTTAAGATTTATTTATTTATACAAGCACTGGGTACAGTCAGAAGCGCGGGAGGGTGAGAGAATTCACCAGAGCCAGAGCAGGGAACAGGACGGAGGGACGAAATACACTGCTGAGCGGAGCAGCAGGCGGCAGGAGAGGTCTGCGCGCCATGTGGGACCCTTGCTGGTGGCCGGGGATCGAACTGGCGCTGCAGAGGCTGCAGGCAGCTTCGCAGTCCATCCAGGGCTCAACCGCTGCGCCACCAGGGGAGGCCCATTCTACCACTTACTTTAAAGTAAATGTTTCATAAAATACAACTTCCTTCACACACACACACATCGTTATCTACCTTGTATCCTATCATCATTTCTATTATGGCATTTATCACTCTTGTCATTATGCTCTTTGCTCTTGCTCATTCTACATTTCACACAACAGTAAGCTCTGTGAGTGCAGGGATCTTGTCTACCTTGTCACTCCTGTATCACCAACACTTAGAACACACCCTAGCCTAGAATAGAACAGGCACGAGTACAACAAAGTTATCAATATACACAGACTATTTTATTAGTATCTCACTTACTATATACTATGACTCTTCCCACTAATAAATTCTACTCTAGATGCAGGTCACCACGACCCTGGAGTGTTCCTTAGCATTGTCTATCACCTCAATTCAATTAGCATCATCTAAGTAAAAGTCCTCAGTTACAAACAAAACAAATTCTGACTTTGTGGAAAGTAAGAAAGAAGTTATTAAAGCAAATTACGCAAGTCACAGAAAACTTGAGGAGGGCAAGGCTGGAAGGTCACATAGTAGAGAACATCCGAAACTTAAACCGCAGATTGGGTCATTACAGTTTGTAGAGATGCCACTGACACCAGGAACTAAATGCTACATCTGGACCTGTCACTGCCACCTCTGGAAAACATGCAGCTGCCACTCCTTTGCACTGGAACAGGGATTCTACGAAGTGCCTGCTTCTGGAAATCACTGGCTTCTCAGGCAGTCAGGGAGGTATAGGCAAAAGTGGAGGCCCCAGACCACATGACTGTACCCTAACTACAAAAGATGCAGAGAAAGCGAGCATTTGGTTTTCCTAATGGAAGATTTCTACCTCTCACCAAGATTTTTAAGGTAAATAACTCCCCGTAGATAGAAAACTGTTAGGTTTTGTTTATTATCCGAAAGTTGAACGAACACGGAGCGCCAGGCATCCATCCCAGCACACCAGACTTTACTGCAATGAATGGGTAACAGAAACTGTTTTTTTTTTTTTTCCTCCTTAAATGTTTAACTTTAGAGCACTTTACTTCACCGGATGTTTTATTTGGAGACAGCATATGGAATCTACTATGATTAACCTTAAGCAAATTTTCTTCTCTGCATCTCAGTTTTCTAACTTACAAAACAAACACAGTGCCAACCACCTCATAGGGTTCCTGAGAATATTAAAATAATTAATAGTGAAAATGTACAGTGTTTGGCCCCTAGCAGGCAATTAATACGTTACTGTCACCATTATTAGGCCATAGCTTATTTTTTTAAGAGAAATTCACTGGTTTATATGAACACCTCTTTTATTTTAATCTACCAACAGGTTGGAGATCCGCATTTTTCTTGTACCTAGGTATTAGAAATGATATCCCTCTCCCCAGGCCCTAAGTTACCAGAGATAAAGCAACAAGTAGCTTCAAGTAGCCTAACATGTTGCCACCAAAACTACATTCAGGAAACAGAGGGAAGGGAGAAGAGGGAGGGCTGGAGCTGAGCGCTCACCCTCACTAGCAGCCCCTTCCTTTCTTTACCTTTCTCTCCTCGAGCTCTGACTACAGGGGAAGTTCCAGTTCAGGGGCTACGGGCCAGGTCTGTCCAGCTGACTCCCTGCTGTGTCCAAAGGCACAGCACGGGCCCAGGCAGAGAGGAGACTTCCAGTGAGTCACCTGGATGTGTGCTCTTCTAAATTTTTATGACAGAAACTAATCACCGACAAAGGCTTCAAAACTGTAGTGAAACAAATCACTTAAGCTTTTTAAAAGCCCATTTACCTGACAGGATCAACAGCTTCAGTAAATTTCCTAACAACAAGACTCGTTCTTTTGAAAATCCATCGACAATGATCTTTACCTCAATTAGTCCCTCTTGTTCTGTCGTCCACACTTGAAGCAACCCGAAAGCATCCAGACAAACCCCTTTGCTTTTCTGTCACTTTTTAAACGAAGTGAAGCTGGAGCTTTTTTCCAATGTGGCCCTGACTGCTACTTCAATTGCTGGACTGACATTCCGGATGTAGTTGTGACTAGGCTGACGAGGTATCCTAACAACAAAGCTGATTCCCCCACAATTTAAAGAGGCTCCAAATCCTCAGACCACAAGGTCTGTACTCATTTCAATGAACTACTAACATTCTGGGTGAAGCATGAACCTCCCCCTCCACCTCCCCACTTCTGGCTTCTACCATGCAGTGGGTCCCCCGAGCACGTGCTGAGTTAATCCACAAGTACACGATGTTGTCTCTTTCCTCACTAGAGTTTTCCAAACTTTAAAAAGCTCCACCTTTTTCTTTTTCCTCAAGACTCCTCATTCCCTATTTGGCTCTTAATCCAAACTCAGACATTCCCCCAATGTAGCCCTCTGGTCCTGGAGTCCAATTATAACGCTCAAAATATGTAGTCCATTGATTCGTCAATAAAGGGTTACGTAGCTTGCTGTGTGCCAACCACTGGCCAATCCCTGAGACTGCGAGAGAGAGCAAAGCCCCACTGCCCTGCTCCCTGGAGGGCATGCATGCATCAAGTCAGCCCTAAAAAACAAAGCGCTGTGATAACCTTCATGAAGGAAAAGTACACGGAGACGTGAGATAGTTAATATTCCCTGACAAGGTGGCATCTGAGCTAAAACGGGAGGAGGAAAAGAGGTGAACTTAGTAGAGGAGGGAGGCCTGCTGGCCCCGGAAGCAGCAGGTGTGAAGACCAGGCTCCACAGGCCTGATAGGTTAGATGAGAAAGCAAGCTGGGTCAGATCACTTGGACAGGGGGCTAGGCCCTGGCCTGGTCTTTACCCCAGAAGTCACAGTAAATCATTCAAGAGCCATTTTTTAAAAGACAGAATTCTTGTCCATCCATTTGCTCAAATCCCCCTTCCACTGCTGCCCATTTGACCGACCTTTCTCCACTCCTTGACCGTCCCTGGCTACCCACAGCCTGCCTTCAGATGCGGCATCCTCGTCTTACTCAGCAAGCAGCTTTCCTCCCCAAGAGCTCCCACAAACCCTAACACTCCGGCTTCAAGTTCTTCCCTCTGCACCGGTGACTCTAATCCTGCCGAGTAACTGTAGGCCTTCAGACCGGGTGCACTAACCCAGATTTACTGACATTCCGAACTGCACTACAGAACCATCACAGGGAAGTCCAAAAAGTGTAATTAGATATAAAATACTCAATAAGATCCTATTTTCTTACCAATGTCATTTTAAAAGACTTTTATGACACAATCTTTTGTACCATCGAAGTCTATGTCGCTCCACAGTGACCGTGTGCGATGTAAAGACAAGTGAAGCGCCACGGTGACAACAGTTGTTCTTTCCAAGGGAAGTGATCAAGTCAGCGCAAAGTTTTCAGCAGACAGTATGTGTCTTAAGGACTGGAGTCCTATTTATAGCCAAGTAAACTTTAACTCAAAATTAACTGTCAAGAGAACTCAAAACAACAATCTTGACCTTCAAAATGCAACATCAAGAATTACTCAATTTCATAGACTTTGTTCCTTTTAATGAAAAACTTATATCTACTCTAGATTCAGTCCTTCAGAGAACTTTCCCCCACCAGACGATAACTTCCACAATGGCACAGAGGGTGTAGACTTGGTTTCGGCACTGATTCCCAGGCCCTACTTCCATGTTTGGCACAAGTAGGTGCTCAATAAATAATTCTATCCACCTCATAAGTGCTTTTTAGATGACTGGTTTCCCAGTAAGGATACAAGTGAAATAATTAGTGTATTTATTTTTCCAGAAAATACTAAGACAATGCTCCTGTGTTCAGCCACTCAATACTTTTTAGGTGTGAATTATGACACAGCCCTTTTCCAGAATCACAGCTTCTAACACTGCCTTCTCCCACTGCCCCATTTTTTTTTTTTTTTTTTTAGTTCATCCTTAATGGTGCTACAAATTATTCCTACCTGTCCCTAAAGGAAGGCTTGACCTACAATAATTCTATTTTCTGTTCAACAGTTCCTCCGGGTCAACTGTAAGGGTAGTTGACATCCTGAACAATTAGTGGCTAGGGGTGCTGACAACTCCGGCTGAAAATCAGTGTTAACTTTTGACTCCCCCAAACCTAACTGCAGTTATCCCTTGGGAACCCAAGGGGGACTGGTTTAGGGCACACACCACTGCAGACACCAAAGTCTGAATACAAGTTGCTTAAAGCTGGCCCTCCCCTCCCTATCTCAGGCTCTGCAGAGGTGGAGTCAATCAACAAACATCCAAGGTTGGTTAAATCATGAATGTCCAACCTCCCCCCCACAGAAATAAATCCACCTAGACGTGCACCCCATTCAGTTCAAACCTGTATTGTTCAAGAATCAACAATAGTCTCAACTTTCCCGTGACATCAAACATTCCCCTTCCAGTCTTTAAGCTCCCACCAAAGTTTCATTCATCCCTTTCCAGCCCCCAACAACTGGGCACACTGATGCCTGAATCCAGAAATAGTCACTTGTTTCTGTAAAAAACTAGATAATTAAGAAAACTTGGCTCTCCCATCTGTCTTTTACTTTTTCCTTCATGCCGATACACTGAAAGCAAATTTACCTAGATTTACTGACTTTCAAACTGGCTGTACAACAGAACCATTGAAGGGAAATTCAAAAAGTGAAGTCATATTATAAAACACTCAATTTCTATTTTCTGACCATGGCCATTTTGAAAAACTTTTACGAAACAATCTTTGACCACACAAATATCTCTCAATAATGAATGTGTGTGTGTGTGATGTTATGCAAAGCTGACTAAATTGTGGTATCTCCATAAAATTGAATACTTCTCAATCATTAAAAACAACAGAGAAACTACCAGTGGAAATGGAACTATGGCTAAGCTAGATCAAGAAGCTTGAGTTGCAAAACACAGATTAGCATAAGCCCATTTGCTTTTGATTTTAAATGTACAAACTGTGTACCCTCTCTCTCACACACTGTATCTATACACTTTTTAAAAATAAATGAGAAATTGGGCCTCCCTGGTGGCGCAAGGGGTTAAGCACAGCACCGTGAAGCTATCCGCAGCCTCTGAAGCACAAGTTCGATCCCCAGGCAGCCAGGGGCTACCCATATGGCACAGCAGACCTCTCCTGTCACACCCGCTGCTCCCCTCAGCAGTGTATTTCAGTCAGTCTGCCTTTTCTGTTCCCCGCTCTGTCTCTGGTGAATCCTCTCACTTCTTCCCCCAGCACTGACCTAGACCCCAGTTCTTGTATGCATAAATAAAATAAATCTTTAAAAATAGAAATAAAGTGTTAACCTGGTGACAGAAAAAGGCTACTCCTTTGGGATTATTTCCATTTTAAACCGGGTGCCTGGCTCTCAGCATCCTCTAAAGGAATGAATTCACTGGTGAGAACTGTAAGCGCCACATGAAAAGAAAGTGACACATTGGGGACAAGACCTACCTTTGTCCCTTCTAATCGGAGCTAGTAAGTACGACTTATCATCCACCCCACGCTGTAGCTGCCCAGCCTACCCACATCAGCATCGACACCAGCAACACCTCCGTTAAATCCTTCAACTGCTCATCTTCAAATACTCACCTGACCAACTCAGACTACTTTTCTGTAAGGCTAAACGGGCAATCGAGCTGAGCCAACCACTCACTATCCATGAGCTCACATAAAAACATGCACGAACGCCAGCTGTGCTATAAAACCAGAGCAGAGGCCGCCCCCTCCTTTGCCCCCCAGGTAGAAGAGCAAAGAGCTGGGAGTCAGGAACACACAGACAAGCCCAGCCTCATCGCATTCGCTGCCTTCTCTTCAGCGAGAGGGTGAACTGCTGCAATTGCCAGCAAATCAGGAGGACCTGGGGTCCTTGGGAAGCAAGCAAGTCCAAGCAGCAGCCAAGCATCTCTGCGCCAGGGAGGCGCGGCCTTGGCAGGTTCTCCAGGAGACCGCTGGAGAAGCGCTGGTCTCTCAGGTCTGTCCTCCAGACCTAAGAATACTCCAGAGTGCAAAAGAATCCTAGATCTTCCTCTTTTTCAAACTCACAGAAATTCACAAGCAAGATGCCGGGCAATAAATGTATTTTTAAACACCGCTGCTACCATCTCCCTTGCAACTCACTGACTCAAACATTTACTGACAAGATGCAAGTGTCATTCTAGTATTGCTCGACTACTGCATCTAGTATTGCATGGTCCAGAGACTATCAAAACCAAACGCAGAAGCTCACACTCCAAATCTGTTGACTTACAATAGTCACAGCATCGCGTCTGTTTCTATCCAAAAACACCGTCAGTAAAATAACATGCTGTTAGACCCAAAATTCCCTCCGTACTAAGTTTTACTACATTGTTTTGTAGTCTGACTACACACATATTTAATGAAAATACTACTGATACTGATGATCTATTTGAATTTGCACACCACAATTAAAAAGATAACTGGCCACATATGAAAATAAAACACATTAATTCAAGCAGTAAGTTTTTAAAGTTGATATCGGTAACGTTTGTATCAGTAAAGTTTCTCCCTTTCTACTTTTTCAGTAAAAAACAGATCTGCAGGTAAAGAGCCGCCCTCCCTCATGCCCAGCCTCCTCTGCAGGCACTCCTGAGGGCTCCTGGCAAAGACCTGGCCCACGGGAGTGAACAGGGTCATGCCCGTAGGTTTGTGGGGGAAGGCTGGAGGGCCCCACCCCCCACTCCTTCTCCTAGCCCACAGATGTGGTGGGAACAGGCCTGTACGCCACAAAAATCGGTGTCTCCTCCAGCACAGGTGAGCAATAGGACAGGAGTATCCAAGGGCCCTAGGCATGGAGGCACGACATCAGTCTCAGACTACCCAGAAACCACTGGGTTTAGTCAGAACATGTCCAATCTTGTGTTCCAACTAATATATATAGGAAGTTAAAATTTATAATCTCTAGCATTCAGCAAAATGGAAACTATATATTCTTAGATGTCCCCACTACTGAAATTATTGCTACTGTACCAACTTATATTTGTATGACATTTACACTTTTGCAAAACACCTCATTACAGTAACCCATTTCACATTCTCCAAATCCTAGGCAGGGCGGCAGTGCTCTGCACACTTGGCATATAGGACCCTGAGGCCACAGCAGCTGCTATGCCCAAGACTGCAAAGCCTGGCAGGGTTCATTTCAGCTGCAGGCGCCTCACTCCTTGCTCCATGCCCATCCACACATGTCCACATGCACTATGTGGCAGGCACTGGGGTCCAGAAAGAATCATTCCTGTCCAGAGGGACCTTACAGCACAATGGAAAGAGGAGAGCAGCACTGAGTAATTACAAATACGCACATAGTAATAGCACAGTTATTTGCAACAGGGCTATGAAAATAAAGCAGAGTGTCCTGATTCCTGGTAAGAATTCTTATCTTACCTAAACTGGGACTTTGGGGAAGGTCTCTGAAGAGGCAGCAGTTAGGCTGAGACCAGAATGAGGAATATGAATACGGTGGAAGAAGGGGAGAAAGGCCATTAAGAAATGTATATGGGGCCTCCCCTGGTGGCACAGGCAGTTGAACGCCGCGCTGTGAAGGTGTCAGCAGCCTCTGCAGTGCCGGTTCAGCAACCTCTGCAGGGCCAGTTCGATTCCGGCCGGCCTGCAAGGGTCCCACATGACACGGCAGTCCTCTCCTGTCTCGCCCGCTGCTCCCCTCAGCAGCGTATTTCATCAGTCTGCCTGTTCTGTTCCCCACTCTGTCTCTGGTGAATCCTCTCACCCTCCCGCACATCTGTCCTGCACCCCAGCTCTTGTATAAATAAATAAATGGATCTTTAAAAAAAAAAAAGAAATGTATATGCCTTACCTCAGTCTTCACAAGAACCCTACGGAAATACCACCAACCCCATTTGACAGATGAAGAAACTGATGCTCAGCAAATCCACCGCACCTGCAGTCACACCACCAGTGAGCGGCAGGCCCTGCTGAGATCTCTGCCGGGAGTGGGCCTCTGCACTCACAGGACCCGCCCCAGCTGAAGCTGGGGAGCAGGTCAATCCTCTCTCCACTTTATAGTGTTCCACTGATATCATGAGCCAGGGATCAAGTACGTTCTAGACTGATGTCACAGTACCCCAACATGTGTGCCGAAGACGCCAATCTACGCTACAAATGGTCATAAAATTTCAGAAATAAATTCGCCATTGGTAATTGTATGTGCTTAGAAAGGCCAGGGGCTAGCTGATGAACAGGGATGTTATTTAAAATAGAGGTGATGCTGAAAACCACTTTCCATGTTAAACCGGTTCACTAAGCCCACTGCCCCCAATCAACTAAACAAGCATTCCAACTAGGAGGAGTAGACCTCAAAACAGCTCACCAAGGGTAAAGATACAGTCTAAGCTATTATGTACTGTATTTAAGATGTGAACACATGGACCTCCAACAGAAATAGCTGTAGACCTTGTCGAAACTTTAACAGGAGTGCCAACATTTAAAATCACCTTCTAGAAAAGAGCACACAATTCTGGTAGAAGAGTCAACTGCCAAGAAGAGCAGAAAGTGCCCTACAAGGCCCGTCGCTTTAGACAGCCAATGTAGCGTCCTCTAGGCCTCCGACTCACAACCCTGGAAACAGGACTTCAAAGCAAAAATCTACTTTTTAAAAACATCTAGCTGGTTTATACAATGCAATTACTTCCAAATTATTCCGTTTTCATACACCAAAAAAACCCAAAAACCTACAACTGCATGTATCCACTACACCAGGAAACAAGACTTTCTTTAATTACCTAATGCAAACCTTAACTGCCTCAGTCATGTGATACCAACATTTCACTTTCTCGTAACTCACCAATGGTAAACTTTACAGCTCTAGTTTACACGCCTGCGCTGATAAAAGGCAAGATTCAAACGATTTATTCATACAGGAACAACTTAAGAGAAATTTTTGGTTATTTAAAATAATTTGATTTTTTTAATCAAGTAATTAAGCACAGATTTTTAACACCTCCCCCTGCAAATTTCTGGTCCAAATTTGTGCAAACCTTGGGTTATGAATTACCACAATTTCCCTAGTCATCAAACAACTGCCCAATGAGGAAGGTAATATGAGGTAAGATGTCTTCCAAAAGGCATGACCGCCATGAACACAGGTGTTCACATTTCCCTTGGAGAGGGAAACTGTAGTATCAAGTTTCAAGTGATGTGTTTGACAGTTTCAAGATCTTTACTTCTAAACAGAAAATAGACCAGGGGTTATGGAGGTAAAACCGCCAAAATACTCAACAGAAAGTCAAATTTCTCAGCTAACAGCTTAAATTACTAAGAAACACACCTAATTATAAAACCAATAAAATTTGGGGAAGGGAGAACCAGATTCTTTACATCTCTGGAAGTTGAGGTTTTTGCTGGCTCTGGGAGGCTCAAGTATTTTCTTGAGAGATAAAAGTGAAATTGTTTGGGACTGCGGGATGTGAAAGTTCTTTGAAAGAATGCCATGGCAAAAAAAAAAAAAAAAAAAAACACCTTATCACAAATACCAAGAAAGTCACAAATAAAGCTTCCTCTGTTAAGTCTAATTTCTAATATCATGTAGAAGGCAACTATGCCTCTCTCACTCATAACAAAGTTACTTCTACCCAAATTTTCTTCCCTAACTAGACACTTGCCAACAGTAAACCTCCCAGTCAAAGGGCTCTGAGCAGCCTCTGAGCAGTTTCCAAACTATTTATTTTTTAAAAAATGCTTGCAAGTAGTACCCGAGATTCAAAGCAAATTAGCATTTTCTTTCTTTGGACATCTTCAAAACAAAATACAAGCAGGTTATTCTATATCACAACTCTTGTGAATTGTGCCTCTGTAGACAGTTTGTGAAAAACCTATGCAAATTCTTTAAATACCGCTGTTGCACTTAACCTCTCCCCACCCTCATATCTTCTAAGTCATCAACACAGTAACTCTATAAATAAAACTAAGACGACATGGGGCAATACTGGTAAAAAATAAATAAATAAATAAAAACCTAGCAAGGGTCTTTCATACTACCCACATTCCCAAACAAGACAATGCATTAAAGTGGAATCTTTTCGTTTATTCTGAATGTTATTGCTCCTAAAAGACTGGATGAACCTGTTATTTTTTGAATGCCCAGCACACAGCATGATTGTTAAATTTCTAGTTAAGTCCCACCAAAATGTCTTTAACACGTTTAAGAAACCTATGCCTAAAATCCAAACTCCTCCCAAGACCTCACATGATGACCAAGTCCATCTCCCACCCCTACCAATAATGACCAGTCAAATCATTCATTCAGGTTCATTCCTTCAAATCTGAACTTTTAAAAAAATATTTTTAAGGACTGCACCTACACCTTACAGACACAGGGGTGACCTGCCTGCTAGAACAATAAATAACCGATCTTATCCCTCTCCGGGGTAAATGTGGACTTTTTCTACTCAATTTTCCAACAGAACTTGGTGTCGATATTGACAGTACTTAACTTCCTGGCGAGGTCTGGAGTCTAAACAAAATTTGGACAAGCACCATAACCACCACCACTGTTCCCAGGCTAACCCCAGGGTCTCACGTGTAACTCCTGTGTGTGTTGAAAACCTTAACTGTAACCAAGGAAACTTTTCCCTTAATTGTTTTTTCTTTGAAACGATCAGCTTCAAAGTCTGAGCACAGGAAATTTTAGCCCTAGTCTCACAATTAGAGTCTATCTGAAAATAACGTCTCTGAAAATAACTAGACAATCAAGAGTTGAGATTTAAAAAAAAAAACAAAGGATGAAGGTAATTCCACTAAATTACGAAAATGCTTCAAAATTAAAGGACTGAATACGTCCACTCTTAAAACACTCCGCGTAGGCGAAGTATAGAGGGTCACAGAGGAGCTCGAAGTCCTCGAGGATTAAAAAATGACTGAAAATAACTTCACACAAAACTTTCTTATGACTCATCAATACTTAACTGATGCCTAAACTAAAATTAAGTGCGAAGAACAAGATGCCCCGGAAAATGGTTAAATTCCTCACATCCAAAAATCACCTGCAGGGCGCTGGGGGGGTCTCCGCGAAGGGGGCGGGGCTGAGCACAGCGAGTGTCGCGGGGGCCCCCGACCTCCACCCCCCGCGCCCGCGGGACCCGGAGCTGCTCCCCGCGGCCGCGCCGCGCGGGTCGGGGCCTGAGTCACGGCCGGGCCGGGCCGGGCCGGGCGGGCCGCGCCGAGCAGCCCCCGCCCGCGGCCGGGCCCGGCGCCGCCGCGTGACCTTGGCGAGGGCTCAGTGTGCGCGTCCGCGCAACGGGCGGCAGCCCCGGGCCCGCGCCCGGGAGGGGCGCCCCGACGCCCGCGGCGCGAGCGGGGAGGCCGGGCCGGCGGCGGGCGGGACGGCGCGGGGTCGGGCCGCGCCGCCGTCTCCACGGTCCGCGCCGGCGGGGCCTGCGGGTGCCGGGCCTATAAATAGACCCGCCAAGTTCTGGGGCGGCCCCCGCGGTGCGCGCCCGCCCGCCGCCCGCCCCGCGGGTCACGCTCCCGCCGCGGCCCGGGGCGCGCGAACTCCCGGCACAACTTGGGGGCGCCCCGGCCCGGCCCGCGCCCCCCGAAGGGCCGCCGGGGCCGGGCCCGACTCGCCCGGCCGCGCATTGTCCTTGCGGGCGCCCCGCGCTCCCACCCGCGGTCCCGAGAGGAGGGACGAGGGAGGAGCCGGGCCGGGCCGGGCCAGGGGACGGCACCCTCCTCCGGCGCCGCGGGCCCGGCCCGGCTCCCGGGAGGCCGCGGCCCGCGCCCGCCGCCCCTCCGCCCCCCGCCCGCGGCCCGGCCCGGCCCGGCGCGGCCCGGCGGGCTCCCTCCCCCGGCGGCGGGCCCGGCCCGCGCCGCCTCCCAAAATGGCAGGTCCCTCCCTCCCGCCCTCCGCCCGGCCGGGCTCGGCGGGGCCCGGCGGCGGCCGGCCGCGGGGGGAGCCGGCCGGGCGGGGCGCGCGCGGCGGGCCGGACACTCACCGCGACGATGGCGGGGCGCCCGCGCCGCTCCCTCCGCTGCGTCTCAGCCGCTCCCGCGCGGCCTCCGCCGCCGGCGCCGCCCGGCCGCCGCTGTCCGCCCCCGGCGCCGGCTCGCGCCGCTCCGTGCTGCCCGCCGGCCCGGGCGGGGGCGGCGGCCCCTCCCCGGCGAGCCGCAGTCGGGCCCGGCGCCCGCGGCCCGGCCCGGCGCGAGGGCGGCGGCGAGGCCGGGGCGAGGCCGGCGCGGCGTCCTCCGGCTCCGGCGATCCCACAAAATGGCGCGCGCCCCGAAGCTGCGCAGCGAGCGCCGGGCCCGGGCGGCGGCGGCGGCTCCTCGCCCGGCGAGCCGGCGCCCGCCCCCGTCCCCGCACCGGCGGCCGCGCCCGCACACTCGCGCCGCGCCGCTGGCACACGCGCCGCTCACACGCGCTCACACTCACACCGGCCCGCGCCGCGGCGGCGGCGGCAGCAGCAGCAGCAGGAACAGCGGCGGCGGCGGCGGCGGCGGCGGCGGCGGCGGCGCCCGCACCCCCCGCGCGCGGAGTCCGCTCCGGAGCCCGACCTGGGCCGCGATCCGCCGCCGCGACGGCTGCCGTCTCCCCGGATCCCCCCGCCGCTCTCGCCGCCGCCACCCCCGCCTCACTCCAATGGGGCTTTTTATTATTATTCGGGCGGGAAGCGAAAGGGTTTAAAAAAAAACCAACCAACAAAATGGCGACGGACCGACCCGGTCGCTATGGCAACTGTCAATCAAAGCGCAAAACCCCGGCTGACGTGCTGACGTCCTCCTCCCGCCCCCCGGCCCCCGGCCGGCGGGCGGGGCCTGTCGCCCGGGCAACGGCAGGTTCTGGCCCCTCCCTCCGCGCGCCCCTCCGTCCCCGACCAACCACCCAACCCCCTCAGGTCACGTGAAGGATAAATCCGGCGCTCGGGCCCGCGCCGAGTGTCAGCGGAGGGCGCGTGATCCGCGGGGGGCGGGGCGGCGGGCAAGGGGCCGCGGCCGGGGCCCGGGCCGGGCCGTGGGGGGGCGAGGCGGCGGCCCGGCCTGTGCGCAGCGCCCGCCGCCTCCCGGCCGCTCGCCGCGCCCCGCCCCGCGCCCGCGCCCACTGCGGCCCGGGGAGCGCGCGCGGCCTCCGCGCCGCCGCCCCCGAGCCCCGCGCTTCCGCGTCGGGCGCCGCAGCCCCGCCCGCGCCGGGCCGGGGGGAGCCGGGGGCGGGGAGCCGGGCGGGGCCCGGAAGCCCCCCGGGCGCGGGCGGGCCGGGGGCGCTCGCGCGGGGCCGCCGGGCCTCCCCGGGGAGGGGGCGCGGCGGGCGCGGGCCGGGCGGGGCCCCCGGGCCGGAGGACGCCCGCCGGGCGCGCGGGGGGAGCCGCCGCGGACGCCCCGGCCGGGAGGCCCCGCGGCGCCCCTGCAGCGGGGGCGGCGGTCAGGTGGGCGCTGGACGGAGCCGCCGTCCGAACTTTCCTCAGGCCGGCGCTCTGCGGGCTGCCCGGGCCCCCTCTCCGCGCGCAGCCCGCCGCCGGGCCCGGCTCCCCGCTCGCCGTGCGCCGTCCGCGCCCCCCGCTTCTCGGTGCGCCGCGGCTCGGGCCGTGCTCTGGCTCTGGTTGTGTTTCTCCCCGGTACCTCCTCCGCGGGCCGAGCGCGGCGAGGGGTGCGCCCGGGCGCGGGCATCTCCACGGGCGAGCGGCCGGGCCGCGCCGGCTACTTCGTGGTGAGACGACGGCCGCTGGCTAAAATGGGTGTTCGAGCCCTAATAAAATGGCAACCCTCACAAAGGTGACGCTAAAGGGGATGGAGAGCGTTTCTCCTACACGAAATCGCCGGATTTTCACTAGATTTTTGCCATCTTAGAGTGCGCGTGCCAGTTTTTTCTTCAGCTGGTGACAAATAACAGCGGCCACAGGTTCAATCTGAGAGGCGTGAGGGAAAACAACCCCCTCGTCAGGAAGGACTCCGGAGTTTCCCCTACAACGGTTTCCCACCTAGAGTTATTAAAACATTCGTGTAAGACGGCAGGTCCTGGAAGAAATCGAAGGAAACCTAAAATAAGTTAAGCACCGAGTAGTCAAGGGCATGGTTGACTTCAGACCGATTCTCCGCAGTGGCAAAAGTGGCCGCGCCTGTCAAAAGTTTCTTAGAGAAGCTGAGTCTCTCCAAAGCGCCCAGCTAATATAATTAAAGTCCACATTCAACTTTATTTGAAGGAGGTGGCCCAGGGTGTCCCTCTAGAGCTGAAAGATGGCTCCTTGGATTCGTCCAAGTTCACGCTGACACCTGGACAAACGGCTCCTTCCCTCCCCCTGCTCCCCACCCCACAGCTTCACCTCTGTCAGAGCACTTAAGGATTTGCAGCCTTTAACACTAAATTTAATCTGAGTCCAGTTTTTATTGCTGGTAATGAAAGAAACGTGCAAAATTAATCTTTTCGATAACCTGGGAAGACTATGACAATATCTCAACAAATGCACCCTTGTCTGGAGTCAGTGATCAGGATGAGATAGAATCTTGAAGAGCCTTGAAGAATCTTGAATAGAACACACGTTACTCTTCGTATCTAGAAAGCTGCACACACTCGCACACGCACGGGCACATGCAGGTGCACACACAGGCACGCACAGTGTGACCACCTCACACAGCATTCATCAGTGAACTGTCATGTCCTGGTTGGAAGATCGTAAATGGTTTTCTAGCTTCACCGAAAATGTAACCCGTAAATTATGCTGGCCCCAAACAAGTGAAGACAGGAAAGGATTCTGGTACAGATGTCAGTTCAGTGTTGACCAGCGTCAGTGATTAAATTCTTGCTGTCGTTGGAAAATCTCAACAGATCTGCTGATGGGTGGATGACAGAGATATTTCCTCATTCCCCTGGAAAAGCGAAGACACCCCACCACCACCACTACGCACAGATAACTCTCCACTTATCCAGTACATTCTAAGTTATCTCTAATCTTCGTAGCAAAATTACATCCCCATTAAATGGATGAGGAATCCAGTCATCCCTTTTATATGGATGAGGAATCAAGGCCTGAGTAAGCAACTGTGTCAAGGTCAACTGGTAAGTAGTGAAGCCAAGATCCCACCACCAAGACCACAACATGATTGTAAAACTCAAGTTCTCTCCACCACAACTACCTGATCCAAAATTCTTCGAAGATGGGATCTTACACAGGTGATCAGGATGAGGCCATGAGGGGGGCCCCTCACTCAGTGTGACTGGTGTCCTACAGCAAGGGGAGACCTGGGGATACAGAGACATGCACAGGGAGGATGCTGTGCAGACTGGGGGAGAGTGCCAGCAACATGCCAGGACACCAGGTTGCCTGAAGCTGCGAGAGAGGTTAGGGACAGTCGACCTCATAGCCGTCGCAGGGAACCAAGCTGCCAACACCTGGACGTTGAACTTCTGGCTCCAGAACTGTGAGCAAATCCCTGGCATCAAACCCAGCTACTTTGGGGTCCCTCCGGATGTCAGCCCCAGCAAGTGCCACATTCCCCTTGTGTGCTCACCACACCAGCCCCAATTAGAGGTAGACCCTGACTTTGCAAGGACACACAAACGGACCCCTATTCCTGTCTCTGCCCCTCATCCCCATCCCATCAAGTAAACTGGCCAGAGTCTGAGCCTCGCCTCTCCTTACAGACTTCTCAGCGAATGGCCTTGATGGCTGCCTTGTTCAACCATTCACGTATCTCAAACATGTTTTTTGATGAAAATAAGAAAGGAGTCTTATTTCAACTGGCAGTTGTAATATATCATGAATCAAGACGTGACTAGTCAGTTCTTGTACCTCAGGTCCAAAAACAAAAAATTAAAGATGTGGACATAGCAAGCAGCCTTACAATATGGAAAACAGTGAGAAGGTGAAGAGCACTCGCAGAGCTTACCCCGAAATAAGCCTCATCAATGTCTTCATTTTGGTGTATATCCTCCAGCAACTCCTCAGGGGGACATGGACATCCACGTGCAGTTTCTCACACACACACACACACACACACACACCCTCCACAGGTATCTATGTTTTATGCCTTTTTTACTTACAATTGTTTTGACATTGTTAATTAACTAAAATTTAGATAATTATTTTAACAGCTACAGATATTCCATCCATTGAATGGACCATCATTCATTTGGTTGTTTCTCCATTTTTAAGGAAGTTTTCCACTTTTTTGGTTGTTATTACAAATAAAGCTGCATAACTATTGCAGATGTACATTTTACACGTATGCCTGTGCACTTACTTCCTTGGGATAAGGGGATCCATCCTGAAAAAGCTTTGATTCATGGTGCCAAAATATCCTTCAGAAATCATTTCACCAATTTGCACTCCTAAAAGTAGTCTGTGCATATGTCTGTTTCCCCCACACACCCTAGTTTTATTTGCATTTCTTGGGCCGTGGAGTGTCTTCTTTTTTCTCACATGTGTATTGGCTGCTTGGGCCCTGCCCGTGTGCATCTCATGCTCATTTGCAGCAAAGAGGAGACAGACCATCTTTTCTATTGAGTTGTTTTTTTGTCTCACTGGAAAAAAACAAAAGCAAACTTAAATGCTGGGTGCTGTTGTTAGGCTGGTCTACGATCACTACACCACCCATCCATTATCCCAGTCCCTTCATTGCCATCCCTAGCCATCTCCCAGGTAGAGCCAGCCCACACTTCTTCCTGTTCTCACCCTACTACCTCCTCGTGACTGGGCACCTGGACCAGTGTCCTGCTGCCATTTTCCTAGCATCCTAAGGTTGCTGACCAGCTAGTTTCATGCCCGGATGTGGTTCTAATGGTACCATAACCCAAAAAAAGGACAATATTCATTACCTTGCTCTCATAGAAGAAGGCCCAGTATCACCTCATGAATTGTCATTGCCATTTTCTTTTCCTAAGAAATCAAACTAAAGGTGAAATAGAAAAATGTGAAATTATTGGATTAAGGTGTATATCTCGCACTGTTTCAGAATACCTGGACAATCGCATTTCGCAATGTTTTGGCAAGACTTGAAATCAACTTTAATATATTGATTCAAACATATACAATAGCTTCCTTGGAATCAGCAGATGGGGGGGTATGGAAATGCCCTTATGAAATTGTGAAAAACAATAAAGTACATGGAATTAAAATTAGGTAAAACACTCGGAAATCCACAAAGGTCAACTTCCTTGCAGAGTTCATTAGCTCAACAGCTGTTGAGATTTTGGGCTTTTGGGGCTTTTTAATGGAAGTTTATAGTGGATGCTATTTGCTATTTCTACAGTTTTGATGGATAAGCACATTTACTGATACTTTAGTCAACATTTTTGCTTTCTGCTTCAATTCAACTCAAAGAGATCTGTGTGGTTATAGCAGCGATGTTACTTTACTAATATTGTATTTGCAATACTTTTAGGGCAAGGCGCCAATATGTTCAATATTGTATCACTGGCACCGTATCTGGGATACTGTAAATATTGTTGCATTCTTATTTTTACGTGTGAGTGAAGACCTCCTGCTATTTCCTTCCATCCTGTGTGAGTTTTTGGCAATCATGAAACTTCAGGGGAAGCTTCCAGCGATTTGTATAGAAGCAGGAAATGTTTTCTTCCTCTTCAAATGGATGGAATTCCTCCAGTGCCAGTGTTGCTGGGGCCCAGTGGGAGGAGGAAAATTCCTCTGGAGAGATGTGGCAGAGCCAGTAATTACCTGGAGCGACTGCCCGGTGTTTCTGGAACCAGTCGTCAACTATAGATTTGGTCATTCTCACTGGACAGAGGTTCAGGCAGGATCTCTGTGTGGCCAGTGACTTCTACATCCCAAATGCAGCTTGAAAACCTCCTGCGGGCACTGTTAGCAGCTCATGGACAAGGTCAAACAGCAAAGTGCCCACCCGTGCAGGGCAGGAGACATGTCTGTCCATCCCCATGGCTGAATTTACTTGCAGGCCTTCAAAGGCAAAAGTCATCTATGTTATTTCCTCTTTAACCAAATAAAGAGCATAAAGAACAAGATAAAGAATAGGACGATAAGAGCCACTCATCCCGCAGCCTGGATAATGACTGTTTACGTCTAAAATGAAATTCAAATACAGAGTTGGAAAATCGAAACTCAACCGAAAAGAATAAAATCAAGAATCAAAGCCCACTGCCAGCGCCCCGGACTCCTCCCCGAGACTGCGGGGGACTCTTCCTCAAACACAGCATTGCCCTAAGGCCTACTGGAAAGCCTGCAAGATTCCTAGGGGCTTTGGGGTAATAGCGCACTTGTGAGGTCTCCCCCTAACCCCTCCTGATCTGACCCCTTGGCTGCCCCCACAGAGGCACCCAGAAGGCAAGGGGCTGTCGTGCCCTCAAGGGCTTACTCCTTGGCCAGACCGTCCCCTGCATTTTCCTTGCAGGGACACCAAGAGCAAAGGAAGGGCTTCCTGGGTGCAGACCCCCCACACACTTGTCTTACCCCCAGAACTCAGCTCAGGGCTGGGCATGTACTGGCCCGAAGAAATGTTTTTGTGAGACGGGAGCCCCGAAGCCTTGCAGAAGAGCGGGGGTGGTAGCGCACAGCGGAGCAGGAAATGGTTAAAAGCCAGAGACGTCCACTTCGCTGGGGCTTCCACCGCTGGCCATCTGCTTCCCGCCTGCCTGCCTTGGGTGCAGGCTTCCTGAAGATTGGGAGGGGCAGGAGCGGGAGGAGGGCTGCGGGCCTCCCACAGAGCACTGATCAGGGCTCCTGGGGCTTAGGGGTCATTGTCACGGAACCCTTTTGACAGGTTTTGGCTACAAAGAGGAGGTACAGAGGGACCCGCTGGGGGGGGGGGGGGACCGCAGCAGGAAGCTGATCACCTGGAGATGGGCAGAGGCCCTTCCTGCAGCCACCAGGAGATTTGACTTGGCCTTCTAGATAGTCCAGCCCCTAAGGGCAGGGGTGAGGGCACAGATTCGGAGGTGGGGGGGGGGGTTGCTGGAAACAGGTAGAGTGGCAGTGGTGGCCCAGCCAGAAGCTGCTGAGTTAACAATCCAAGGTCTCCATAACAGAGGGCTGAGCTGGGAGGGGTGTTATTATTCCAGCCTGCTGAGGAGAAGGCCTTGTCCAGACCCAAAGGCAGCTGAGACATCACAGACACCCGGGATGTTAGAGTGGGAAGGAGCCCCCCCAACCCTGTCAAACCCCTAATCAGTTCGGGACCCTCGGGAGACTGTACCTGCTCACTGTGCAGGCACGTCCTGTCCACATGAGGTGCTGGGGACAGTTGCATTTTCTTGCAATGAAGCAGGACCTCGGCGAGGTCGGACAAGTCTGGCCTTTCTAGTAGGGAAAAATGACCTTAATAGTAGTAATAGCAGCTGGGGAAGGAAGAAAAGCCAACAACTACGGGTGTAGCACTGAGGCGGTGGGGATGGAGTCCAGCCTGACCACAAACCGGGTGTCAGACTGGGCTGGGTGACCCAGCTGCTCTGAACCTGCTTTCTCATTGTTTAAAGGGGTTCTGTGTGACCTTTGGGAACCGTAAACGTCCATAGATGTGGGGCCCTGATAGAAAGAGGAGGATTGCACTGAAATGTTCGCTTGAGAAGCCCTGGCCAAGATACCCTCCCCTCTGAAAATAAAGAAAGAACCGCTTCCACGTCCTTCCACGTTTGGGCCTTTCCACTGTAAACGTTTTTATCGGATTATGTTCACCTAAGTGATTTTCGGCCTACGTGTAAGCATCTTCCCGAGCAGACACTCACTGCAAAAGCTATCCCACCCCCAGGCGTGATTTATCAAGATTCCAGTAACCAGTGGTCCAAAAATGTTGCGTAAAATAAGGTATTTTGAGAGAGACCCTATTCACAAAACTTTTCTTACAGAATGTTACAATTGTTCTATTTTATTACTACTGTTCTCCATCTCTTACTGTGCCTAATTTGTAAATTAAACTTTACCAGAGGTGTGTGTGGATAGAAAAACACACATTTTCTCTCAATATGGGGTTTGGCACGACCCGTGGTTTCAGGCATCCTCGGGGGGGTCTGGGCACGCATTTCCCTGGGTACGGGGAATTGCTCTCCCCATGTCTTGCACCCACTCTTTCGGAATCTTCCCTTCTGTAACTGCACAAACCGAGTCTCATTCCTTTTGCAAAAGAAAACGCACAGTTCTTGGTAGGAAGCTGTGCCTCTCCCCACCTGCACAGAGCGTGTCCCAGCCTCAACACCGCCTTTCCTCTCACGGCCTGCTCCCCCAGTGCTCCCCAGGCAGAGCCTGCCTCCCTGTGACTCCCTGCCAGGACTCCCTTCAGTTGACACATTGGAAACAACCTAGCTGTCCAACAGTAGAGGCTCAATTAAAAACTGTGGCCCAGCATGTCAACATCTAATACATAATAAAAGAGGGGACTCCTCAGTGGCACAGCAGGTTGAGCGCTGTGCTGTGAAGCTGTCCACAGCGCGGGTTCGATCCCAGCCGGCGAGAATCCCACATGGCACAGCAGACCTCTCCTGCAGCCTGCTGCTCCCCCCAGCAGTGTATTTCGGTCCTTCTGCCTGTTCTGCTCCCCGCTCTGTCTCTGGTGAATCCTCTCACCCTCCTGCGCCTCTGGCCTGTACCCCAGCTCTTGTATAAAAAATAAATAAATCTTTAAAAAAAAATACATAATAAAAGAATATTTCATGACATGAGAAAAGTGATCTGTTAGCTGATACAAGGAAGGTATAAAATCATAGATTCTATATGACTAATTATGTAATAAAAATGTACATATAAAATCAGCTTTTGTAACATTTTCCCTTGACTGATACAACTGCAAGTGATATTCTTCTTCTTTCGAACTTTTTCCAAATTTTCTGTACTCAATTATTGGTAATCGGGGGAAAAACAGAACCAATGTCCCCATAGTTTGTACCTAATGGCCTGGGCTCTTAAATCTTTGGAATATCAAAAAGTGGGTTTCTTCCACTTCTCATTTCAGAAATAATCATGCAGCAGTAAACCCCAAAATACCAGGACCCCAGTGGGCGGCCAAGCATATGTGGCCTCCTTTATTTCCCTGAGCTCTAGAGAAGGGCTCTCAGCCCCTCCTGGTGAAACTCTCATCGGCTTTCTGCAGCTTGATTTCTATTCCATGCAGCAAATGAGGTTTGGTGTACCTGGTGTACCTTCAGCCTGCCCAAGCTGTTGATCGGAGGTCCCTGGTTACCAGCTCCGGCCAGAAGCCACAGACCTCTTGCTTAAAGGAGAAAAGTACAAAAGGACGATCACACCATTGTGTGGATTTCTACACCAGTAAAATCCCAGGACATCTGAGAGTGGACTAGCCAGGAAGTAACCCTTCCAGCATCCCCTGGCACCAGGGGGGGCTTCGCCTACATTCTGCCCACAGCATCTCCAAAGAAACTGGAAATATTTTACCTGCAGAGAGAAAACCCTGTATTACACACAGTTCACAATTTTGTATATCGAAGTTCTTTTATTTTCACAAAAGGAAGTCTAAGCAGTGAGTAGCCGAACCAAAAAAAAAAAAGAAAGAAAAAGAAAGAATAAGGAATTCCCGGAGTTCTCAATTTGTCAAACCAGAGCTCACCTTCTGCCTGAGCTGGTTCTCGTCTACGACACTGTCACAGACGCAGTCACCAAGTCGCCATTTTCCCAAACTCCAGAACCTGTAAAGCCTTTTTACAAATTGAATAATAAGATACCCACAGGGATGGTCACAACCGTTTATTCATGTAATATGTTTGCCAAGTGGCAGAGAGTCTGCTCAGTGCTGGGGATGCAGAGAAGAATTAGATTGAACCCCAATCCTAAGGACTCTAAGAACAGTGGGGAAGACCCCACTAAGGAAACAACCCTAACCTGATCAACTCTGGGTGGGAAGGAAGGAGCAGGTGAGCCCTGCCTCTGGGAACCCCAGAGCCTGACGCTTTTCTCTGTCTACTCTTTTAGGCCCAACCATCTTCTCAGATTTACACTGGGAACGTAGAAGGTGTGACAGAGATTGGAGATGAGGACCAGAGGAGGAGGTATTTGTATAAAGATTATTTCTCATGAAACACTTCAGGAGAGGCCACCCCAAAATATCCCTTTCTGGTGTATTGGTTATTTTGTGCTTAGGCTGCCGCAAGGACAGCAAATGCAGGGAGAGCGTTTCTCTGAACCTCCTCTAGCTGCCTAAAAGCAGATCCTCCAAAAGAGACTCAATAATCATTGATCCCTCACTAGAAGCGACTTCAGGACGAAGATGGACCTGTCCCAGGTCTCTACGGCCATCCTCCTGCCTGTTACTCTAAGGCCCTTCCACTCTCCCACAGCCCTCCCTCAGAGGCCTGTATCCCCTTCTCCTACGAAGACAGCATGAGAGTCCAAATCTCATCACGTGCCCCCACGATGCCCCCGCGCACCTGAGAGTAAAGCGAGCAGTTTGCACACCTTTGCTCCCAGGGGCCTGCGGGGGGGGTGGGGGTGGACATGCCAGCTCTCCAGCTGGGGCCAAGGGAAGCCTCCCTCCCCACGCTGGCATCTCGGGGCTCCACAGTTGGCGACATCAGGTCACCCCTGGGGCTGGTGTTCTTTCTTTCCAGCACCTGCACACTGTTCTCTCTCAGGACCTGATGGGGAGAAGGCAGAAGAGGTGGAGGAGGCCGCATTCTCCCCATTCAAAGCCTTCTGGAAAGACACCGCTCCCCACAGCCTCGCTTCACACTGACCCAGGAACTTCCACCCGAGTTTTTCACGGTTTGGGGTCGGTGTTGACCAGCCCCGCTCTAGAAAGGAGAAGGGGAAGAAACGGCCTCAGCAGTGCTGGAGGGGCTCTTCAGCTTCCACTTTTTGTATTTCATCTTCCAATTTTTTGTGGCCAATAATATATGGAAGCAATTGATTTTTGAACATTGACCGTGTAATCCAGTTTGGCTTCATCCACTGATTAGCTCCTATAACTTGTGAGTGCTTTTGAATTTTCTGTGCACGCAATCATCTTATCTGTGAAAAATACTTTCATTTGCAAACTACAGTTGACCGTCGAACATCAGCATTTGAACTACATGAGTCCCCTTGTACACAGGTTTACTGAAAACAGACACATGAACTTAGGTTGCTGATAAACACAGTACAATTATAAATGGATTTTCTCTTCCGATTTTCTACAAAAATGCTTTTTCTGTCTAGCTTACTTTATTGTTAGTACATAGAACATAATCTGTGTATCATACAAATATGTTCGTTGACTGTGTTATAGAGAGGGTTTCCTGTCAGCTGGTCAGGCTTCAGATCAACAGTAGCTAGTTTTGGGAGAGTCAGAAGTTACACATGGATTTTAGACTGCACAGGGCTTGGTACCCCCAATCCTCAACATTGTTCAAGGGCCATCTATCTATACATGTTTTTTATTACTTTTTACTTCCATTACTGCACTGACATGCCCCTACAGTAAATCATAAAATGAGTAGTAAGTGGTGGCAGCAAACATTTTTTGTCTTGTCTGACCTAGAAGGGAACACTGTCAATAGTTCACAATTTAGAACTTCATTAGACATAGGATTGTTTTAAAGATTTATTTATGTATGCACACAAGAACTGGGGTACAGGCCAGAGGTGCGGGGGATGAGAGGATACTCCAGAGACAGAGTGGGGAACCAAACAGGCGGATCCACTGAAATCCACTGCTGAGGGGAGCAGCGGGGAGACAGGAGAGGTCTGCTGCACCCTGTGGGTCAGCTCCCTGGCTGGGGATCAAATCGTGCTGGATTGGCTGCGGTTAGCTTGATAGTGCTGAGACTTAGCCCCTTGTACCATAGGATTTTTGTATATGCCCTGATTGAATTGAGGAAGTTTCCTTCTACTCCTGCTTTCTAAGTGTCTGTCATGAACAGGTATTGACTTCTACTGGGGCCTTTTCAACATTTAATGATATGATTTCTCATGTTTTTCTCCTTTATTTTGCTGCTGGTTCCTTTTCATAAGAGCTTTTCAAATGTTAAACTTACTTGGCCACGATGAGTTAACTTTTTTATAAAGTGCTGTATTTAATTTGCTAATGTTTTGTTTAAGATTTTAATGTCTATCAGGGATAGTTTCCATAATTTTCTTTCCTTATAATGTTCTTGTCATGTTCTAGTCTCAGTCATGCTGGCCTCATGCAATGAGTTAGGAAACATCCCTCTTCTCTCCTTTCTGTGAAAGAGTTGTGTAAGATTGGAGTCATTTTTCCCTTAAATTTTTAGGAAGAATTTAGCAGAAATGTCTCCAGAGTCTTTATGGAGGGACTGTTTTTAATAGATTTATTTATTAGCTATTTATTCAGGTGTTATATTCCTTCTTTTATCAGTTTTGATAAATTTGTCTTTCAAAGAATTTGTCAATTTCATTTACTTCAAGTTTATTTTTATCTAATTTCCTTCTGTTTTCCTTTTCATTTTTGTAATTGGAATTATCTATATAGTATGGTACATTTGCATTTTAAAAAATAAAGAAAGCATATATATAAATATATACTATGCACATGAATACATATAGATATGCTTTTATTTCCATAGAATAGCTCTGAAAGACTGCACGAAAAGCTGGTGAAAGTGGCTCCCTTTGGGGGAGGGGTCTGTGTGGCTGAAGCACAAGGTGAAGAGGATGATTTAGCTGACTTTTCTCTAACTGAATATTTCCAATCTTGTGTCTTGTGTTTGTATTGCTAATGCAGCCTCCCAGAGTACTTTAAAAAAGAAAAGATTTGACATTATTGATAGTAATAGTTGAAGTGGAAAAAACAAACAAAAAAACATGGCAATTGACTTCAAAGTTGACATGAGAAAGAACTGGATGGATTCAAGAAACAAGTAAAAAATAATATAAAGAGAGATCCCATGGTACCCCAGGACTTGGTGATTGACTGCATTGGGGAAGGAGAGCTGGGGGTGGGGGGTCTGGGGGGATGAGAGTGAGAATGAGAGAGATCTTCAAAATCAGCTTCCCCCAGTAGACAGGGAAACCATTCTTAAACCAGGAAATATTGAGAGAGAGAGAGAGTTAGTGAGAGGATTATTTGGAGCTCGGCTTTGGGATCTTCTGAGTTTAATCCACGTGGAGATGCTGGGTAGACAGTTGTGTGTCCCCAGAGGAGCTCCTAAGAAAGACTAGAGGTCATTTGCTGAACTTCTGTATGTTCAAATGACTTTTCAAGGCATGAAGATAGATAGGACAGATGAAGAGAGAACCCACGTGAAGTCCTCAGAAATTCCAACATTTAAAGATCCAAGGAGGTTAGAGGGATGGGTGGAGTTGGCAAAGAACATGGAGAAGCGGCCTTAGAGGAGGAGGAGCAAAAGGAGGTGGTGACATTGCAGTCCAAAGACTGATTATTGTCATCATTATTATTTTATTTAGTTAACTCAAGAATTTCAAACATGGGTGAACTGAATTGAATTGAATTGCTGGATTCACCAAAGGAAAAATGAGTCTGAGGCTGAGGGGTCTGGTGTTTCCACTGCTTGAGCTCACCTTCTTATACTCAGCACCCAGCTCAGACTCAAGGTGGGCAGCCTGACTGACCTGTGGTCTTTCCTGGAGAGCTTGGAGGTGGCTGCCCAGTCCTGCTCCTTCCACTTCTCCCAGCAGCCACCCCAGCTAATCAGACTTCCACACGGCAGAACAGATCACACCAAACTATCTCCCTTGTTTTTCCCTTGGTTCTCCTCATCCCAATCAACCATCGAGCCCTGCCCGCCCAAGGTACACCATCACCTTGGAGCTGACCTTCTCTTGCCTAACACCTCGAGCTTTCTTCCTGGCCTCTGGGCATCTCAAGGCTTTCTCTATCCCATTAATCCTGCAAGCAACCTTTGAGTAATCTTCTGAAAAGATAATTTTGTCATATTTAGCCCTAGTTCAGAAGTCTACAGTGGTTCCATGCTGCCAATGTTAGGGTTCACAATCTTTATCCTGACATCACGACTTGACTCACCTGCTCACCTGTTCCCTGTTCTTGCCATATCCAACGGACTATAGCCAACTGTTGCCTAGTCAGTCTTCACCTCTATTTCTTGTTTACATTGCTCTCTTTTCTGCCTGGAAAACCCCGTGCCCTCTTGAAATTCTACTCATCTGTCAAGGTGAATTTCGAATGCTAAATCTTCAGTGAAAACTTCCCCAGTCGTCTCTGGTCTTGCACTTTTTCTGTGATATGGAAGTGCTGGCGTTACAGTTACTTGGATGATGGTCTGGATCATCTATCATTTTACTTGAAGCACATGTTTTCAGTAAAATCCTTTTTTTTATGATTTATTTCATTTATGCAAGAGCTGGGGTACAGGCCAGAGGCGTAGGAGGGTGAGAGGATTCACCAGAGACAGAGTGGGGAGCAGAACAGGCAGATTGACTGAAATACACTGCTGAAGGGAGCAGCGGGCGAGACAGGAGAGGTCTGCTTCATTGTGTGGGATTCTTGCTGGCCAGCTGGGATCGAACCCACGCTACAAAGGCTGCGGACAGCTTCACAGTGCTGCACTCAACCCGCTGTGCCACCAGGGAGGCCCTGTTTTCAGTAAAATCTTATTGCTTTGTGCACTAATTTAGGGCAGGGCACCTGTCCACACTCCTTGTAGCCTTTGCTTGAGGCAGTACCACTCCTTATTCATCATAAGGCTCCAAACAGGTTTGTTTAACTAACTAGCTAAACATTTCCCACATGTGCCATTTAAACATATAAAACAGCATTTTCACATACTTCCTAATCTCACTGCATCGCTCCATATTCTAATCATGGTTCCTAATAAAAAGGAATCAAATATGGTCCTTGATGAAAAAAAAAAAAAAAAACACCGGAATTTTTCCATTGCTACCATGACATTCTTTTTGAGAGAAGAAAGGAACATTTAAATTTTAAACTGGGGCCTCCCTGGTGGCGCAAGGGGTTAAGCACAGCACTGTGAAGCTATCTGCAACCTCTGCAGCACAAGTTCTATCGCCGGCCCTCCAGAGAGCTACCCACATGGCGCAGCAGACCTCTCCTGGCTCACCCGCTGCTCCCTTCAGCAGTGTATTTCTGTCATTCCACCTGTTCTGTTCCCCACTCTGTCTCTGGTGAATCCTGTCACCCCTGCACCCCTAGCCTGTACCCCAGTTCTTGTATGCATACATAAATAAATCTTAAAAAAATATTTTTTAAAACACCTCAAGGTTACATCCTATTTGTCAATTTGAGATCTCTCACGTCCTTCCAAGTTAGGGTGTTTGACTCGCTCCACCACTGGATACCAATTTATTGTTGAGCTCACGTAAGTTTTAAATGTTTTAGTGGTGGGGAATGAATTTGACATCAACATTTGTGAAATACCCCCTACTAACACTAGCAAGTTTTCACTAAAGAATCTTAAAAACATATTCCATTAACATTTTTAACAGAGGAATAATCGACATACAGTCAGTGCACAAATCTCGCATGATTGGCTTAAGGAACTCCCACCAGTGTGTGCACTGTTTTGCCATCACTCAGACAGCACGCAGCAGTGTATTTTGAGCACCCAGAAGGGTCCTGCCCTCTCCCAACCAATATCCACCCCACAGGGAGCCTCCACTTCTTTGGTGGTAGATTTTGCCTAACCTTGAGCTGCATAAAAGTGGGACTATATAGTTTGTAGTCTTTTGTGTCTGCCTTTGTCACTCTGTATTATGAGTTTTGGTAGAGTGTTGTCTTATCACATTGCTGCAAGTCACGCTACCTTTGTTACCAGGTACTTGTGGCTGCAACTGATCATACATTATGCTTGTTTAATAAATATATTGGTATTTCCTTTGCATTCCCTAAATTTTATACATGTGGATGCATGGCAGTTGTGGATATAAAATTTCTTATTTTACCCCCCAAGCAATAGCACCTGAGAGATTGAAGAATATTACTAACATTATCCTTAATGTTTATTTTAGGAAATGTTCGTAAGTTTTAAGGATAGTTTGTCTGCAGTTTTCATCCTAGGTATTGATTGACTAGGAAACACTAAGCAACTTAAAATATATTACTCACCTCTCCTCCACATTGCTTACTTTTGTCTAGGGGAATGTAATGTCTCCAGTGTTCTCCACATACAAACAAATCACCCAAAATATGTTGTCATCCTATTAGTTGACTTTCACTAAGTTGTGCTATAATAACAAACCACCCCCAAATTTCAGTGGCTTACCACAACTAAGTCGTAGCTCTTCTTCAAAACAGGAAAGCCAGTATGGTTCTGTATTGGGTGTTCTTTATTTTAGGACCAAGGCTGAAAGTGAAGTGTCTGTTGAGACTTGCAGACTCTAGGTAGAGGGCAAAGCGCATGTGGAAGTCCTTCACACTTGTGCTGCTATGCGGCACACTTGTGTTAACCGAAGGAAGTCATATGACCGAGTGTGAAGTAAAAAGGGAAGGAGAATCTTCCTGTAGGATGAGCCCCAGGAGAAAAGCAATGAATACACTGATAATGCACTCTACCTCCAGTGTCATTATCATCACTACCACTCATGGTAGGTGCTAGAGTCCATGTCCCGGGAGAGTTTGCCTCTTTCCTCACCCTAAAGTCTGTGGGAATGCTTCATTCATGATGATACATCTCTCTCACTCTCCACATTTATTTTTTTTTAAGATTTATTTATTCATTTACACAAGGCACGGGAGGGTGAGAGGATTCACCAGAGACAGAGTGGGGTACAGAACAGGCAGACTGATGAAATACACTGCTGAGGGGAGCAGCGGGCGTGACAGGAGAGGTCTGCTGAGTCATGTGGGATCCTCACTGGCCAGCCAGGATCGAACCAGCACTGTAGAAGCTGTGAACAGCTTCACAGTGCAGCGCTCAACCACCTGCGCCACCAGAGGAGGTCCTCACTCTCCACATTTCAAAGTAAAATGTGAATAGTCCAACATGTAAGAACATTAATTTGTTTTCTTAGCCTTCTCATTTTCATGCATGTGTACAAATCTTGGGTAAGCAGCCATTTGAGGAAGCCAATCTATATCTGAATTCATAAATAATATCAACAACTGGTCTTTACAGAAGGGAAAATAACATATGTGAACCAGCAGACTCCTGCTGCTTACATGTTACCTGGCTATGGGTTCACAATAAGTGAGCAGAATGGTCAAAGTGATTGCCCAACAGGCTAGATGTTTTCCCTGGCTTAACTGGAGAGTTAATTGTGATGGTAAAGTGTGGATAAATATCTATTCCATTTGTCCAAAGTGAGACTGTCAAGCTTTAGAAAGCATGAACTCAAAGTCACCTTTTCGTAGCTATAACTTATCAACCCTGGGTGTAGGAGAATATATGGGGGATTGGTGATATGATAACTTTTGGATGACAAATCTTTGGGCATTCTATAACTTTTAGATAGGAAGTGAATACAGAGAAGAGACTACTACTCAAACGATTCTACCTCAGCATTGTGCTACATCAAGAACACTGTCTAGTGCATTTTGTTGTATGGGAATGCACTTTCCTGTTTTCCACAGTGAGATATTTTCCTCTAACACTAGGGATATGAAGCCACTAATTTGGTGACAAATTTAGGAAAATACCTGAATACACTCAACTTAGATCTGCCCTAGAGCTCCTTGGGAAGTTGCTTACAAGAACAAAACAACCCCTATTATGACCTCATGCATAGATGGCACCCCCATAATAAGGAGGCTTGATCCTATCCAGAACTACTTATACTAGATAAGAATGTCCAACTTACCTGATATTTAATATTGACAAGCTAACCTGTCAAACAATCTTAAAGTTTTGTTTTACAGCTTGGCCTCCATCAATAATAAAGATAGTATGTTGGCCTACATAACTTTTCTTCAAGCTATACATAAGCTATGTGGGAAAAGGGAGAATTCATTAGCTGCCAACTGAAAATCTCCAACATATGAAATAAATTTAAAATTTTAATCCTTTCATTTGAGAGACAAATGAAATAGTGGAAGTCAGGTTGAAGCCTGCCAAGATATAGGGATGAACCTATATCTTCCTGAAACCTGGCACACCTCAATTCCTAACTGTGTATTTCATGTAGAAAAAAATGAAGCTCTCTCTGGTGGAACATATTTGAAGACTCTACAGGTGATTATTTTTTAAATATTCAATGACTGATATATAATAAAAATCAATACATTTTCAAAGAAACAAGACCATATAACATATAATGAATAAAATATTAATAAACAATAGAAACAGACCTCTGTAATTGGAAATAACAGGACGTAACTATGAGTATTTTGTCAAAAAAACAGGAAATGAAGAACAAAATGGATGAAAATATGAAGAATTTCATTATAAAATTCATTTATGGATTGAAGTTTATAAAAGGAAAATGCACATTCTTGAGCTAAAGAATATAATAACTGAAATTAAGAACTCTGGGGGAAATTAAAAGAGGACTTGACAGAAAAATATAGAAATAATACAATTAAGGACAGATCAGTAGAACAATCTCCAAACTGAAGGTCAGTGAGAAAAACAACAGAACTTAGTATAAGATCTGAGTGGAAGGAGACCTAAGTAGAAAGGAGAGAGTAGGGCAGAACTCATACTTTAAAAGGTACTGCCTGAGAATGAAAAACATTAAATCACAAAGGCAAGAAGTTGGCAAACCACAAATCAAATAAAATAGGAATCTGTTTACTCAAACCCAGTCTGCCAAAGACTGAAGGCAAGGAGAAAAAATCAGAGTAAAAGGCATATATTTAAGAAGCTACAATTAGACTGACAGCTGATGTTACAACAAAATTATGAAAACAATAAAACAATGGAACTGTAGCTTTTGAGTGCTAAAAAAGAAAGAAAAAAGAATGACAGCACAGAATTTTATATCTAGTGAAAATATTCCTCAGAAGTGAAAGCGAAATAAATTACCGTCGGATCAACACAAACCGTGAGAATGTGTCACCATTGGATCTGCACTCGGTGAAATATGCTAGGATTTTCTTGAAATTTAAGGAAATGGTCACTGAAAGGACACTAGAAATGCTGGACACATTGAAGATCAGGAAAGGGGCAGAAAAGGCCAATAAAAAGGACAATCAATGAATAAACCAGTAATCCTAGTAATGCCTTCCTTTGGCGCTAACACATGCAGGAGAGATGCCTGTCAGCAGCTGCACACAGGGGAGGGAGGAGCCCATGTCATGCTGTTGTATGATTCTCCTATCTTTTGGAAATGGTGAGTACACTGACTCAGAGTAGACAGAGTAAGTCAAGCATGCATAATGCTGTCTCTCTCACTGAAAATTTTACAAGAACATCTAACCTAAAAGTTAACAGGTGGCAGGGCCTCCCTGGTGGCCCAGGGGTTAAAGTCTCAGTGCTATCAAGCTATTGCTAACCACTTCGACATGAGTTCAATCCCCGGCCAGGGAGATGACCCACATGGTGCAGCAGACCTCTTCTGTCTTCCCACTGCTCCCCTCAGCAGCATATTTCAATGGATCTGCCTGTTCTGCTCCCTGTTCGGACTCTGGCCTAAACCCCTGTTCTTGTATGCACAAACAAATAAAAATAAATCTTTAAAAAGAAAAAAAATTTGATAGAGGAGGAAAATGGAACATCCAGATGGGGGTGATATTAATGGTTATTTCTTTTTTTTTTAAATGGAGTTTCTTTTTTTTTTTCAGATTTATTTATTTATACAAGAGCTGGGGTACAGGCCAGAGGCGTGGGAGGGTAAGAGGATTCACTATAGCCAGAGCAGGGAGCAAAACAGGTGGATCTACTGAAATACACTGTTCAGGAGAGCAGCAGGCCAGAAGGAGAGGTCCACCACGCTGTGTGGGTATCTCCCTGGCCAGCCTGGAATTGAACCTGCACTGCAGAGGCTGCGGACAGCTTCACAGCACTGTGCTCAACCCCCTGCACCACCCAGGAGGCCCCTTAATGGTTATTTCTATGCGGAAAACTGACAAAGGCAGCCTGATGGCTTGCTGGGGATGTTTTCTATTTTGATCTGGGTGGTGGTTATGTGATATATTTAAATTACATATGCATTCAATGTATATGATTTCAAATTTCATTTTATATAAAATTTACTAATTTTTTACATATCGTTTACTATATATAATAAAATAATTACGTATGCTCTATGTGTTCTATGCAATAAAATATTATTTGTACATAATGGCATTAAATTTAAAATTCATAAACAAGTATATGAAACATTGAACATATAATATTGAGCATATAAATATAAAATACATTTATATAATATACACTGTATGGAATTATACATTTACTATAAATTCATAAAGTTGTACTCTTTAGGTTTGTATGTATTACTAAATGTACATTCAACATCGATAAAAAATTTAAAATAGATCATCAGAAAAAGAAGAGAAATTCTGTATCCATGAAACAGAAATAAAATGCTTAAAATGGAACAGATTAGAGAGGGGAAAGTATTAAAACTGTAGGTATGGTAAAAATAAAAACAAAATAAGTACATATGTAGTAGAAATGGGGAAAATAAGTCTAAGTTCTCTCTGAAAGTAGAGCAAAAAGAATATATTCCATAGCTGGGGAGTTAAAAAAATTAGAAGTTCAATATTTGGCGAGCAGGAATCCCAGAAAGAGACTCAACAAAATGACAGATGCCGGATGGTCCTACTCATCAGTGGAATACCCCAGAACATTCATATGCAAAGAATACTAGGAATAAACCTTGAACTCAGCAAAAGAATGTAATGATTACCAGAGAAGAGGGAGAGGGCCAGGGGAGAGAGAAGGGGTTGGGGAGGGGGGAGGCAGATGGAGTACCGGCACAAGGGGGTTGATGGAGGGTGAAAGAGAAAAATTGAAGAAAATGAAAACAAGGAATTATTGAATAAATAGTTGAACAAATTTCCCACGACGGCAGAACATGAGTGCTGTCTCCAAATGAAAACTTGCACCAAGTTTTTGGGTCGCAGCAAGGGAAAAGGCCAGCAGCAAAGAATTCCATGGTGCAGTGTTGGGACATCAGATAGACGAAAATATCCCAAGAATTTCTAAGGAACAAGAGCAGGTCACAAAGGGTTAGGACTTGGAATGGAATTCCGCTCCTCAGCAGAGCACTGATAGCTGTAAGATAAGGCCACAAAGTAAACGTGTGACCTGGGAATCTGGGGGTCCAGCAGAGATATAATGGGAATTCCCGGGGTGGTGGCAGGGGAAAGTCCCAGTGAATAATTGTGCAGCAACTCCAAGGAGCAGGCAGTTCAGACCCATGCGGGCGGCAGGAGCACCCAGGGGCTCTTAGAACAAACCAGGTATCCTCAGAAAAACAAAACCAACCAACCAACCAACAAAACCCCAAACTGATAGAGGTTATCTGCAGAAAATGGCATTGAATGAGGTTCTTCAGGTGAGTAAACACTTAATAGCTCATAAATAGCCAAGCAACTGATGAAGTAGGTTAACTTAGTTCAATTAAAAAGGTAATTTTTTAAGTAAAGGAACAGTAAACATTGTCTGTACTCTTGTTAATCAGTATATGGGCCTATACATCTAGTTAAATAGGGAAAATATTTACTATGGACCGCAACACAAAAGAACTAAAATTGTCATCTACTATAATATATGATTAGATAGATCTAAAATTGAAAACTCAAGAAATAGCCATCTGTGCTTTTATTTTTAAATTTGGTGGTAAATCCCAGCACAGGCAACTAAACACACTGAAAGGAGCTATTCCGGGAGATGGAAGACCACATAATTTTGTAATGAGATTTTTAAACTTTGAAAAATTTCAACTCTCTACACACGTTACAGAACAGCGCAGTGGATGCCCATGGACTCTTAACCGGAATTCTACCTCAAGTTTGCATCACCCTTTTTTTTTGCACCTGAACCTTTTGAAGTGAATTGAAAATATCACCACGTTCCTCCACGAACAATCCAGTGGGAGTCTCTTGAGAACAGGACATTCTCCTAGACTCAGAATATCACCATCGCATCTAAGCAAATCAACCACAAGCCCCCATGATCTTCAGCGAGGACTGATAGGAAATCCACAGTCAGATATGCTCAGTGGTCCCCAAATGCCGTTTTTCTGCATCTTGTCTGCTTCCAGAATTGAGTCATCGCTTTGGACTTTGGAATGACAGAATAGTCCTTCCCCATCTGCCGTGACACTGGCTCCTTGCAAGACCAGACTCTATTTTCCAGAATGACTCACATGCTGGATGTTTCCTCATGATTCCACGGAGCTTCCTCTTGGAACTGCTCCTACATGTGCATATTTCTTTAATAAAATAAAACAGAAAAAAAGGAGCATGGTTTCTGTTTACATTTATTAAAAAGGAGATTCTTTCTCTCCCAGGTGGCCTTCAGCAGAGTCTGCGGCCTGGCCTGTGTAACTGGGTCAGCAGGTGCCGACGGACCTGTTCCTCTGCCCTTCCCTGAGCCGCCACCCCCTGCGACAGCTGTATGGACACTGTCAAATCTTACCACTCTGAGTGTTCGTGTCCCCCACGATGCCCCCGCGTACCTGATAGTAAAGCGAGCAGTTTGCACACCTTTGCTCCCAGGGGCCTGCGGGCAGGGTGGACACGCCAGCTCTCCAGCCGGAGCTGAGGGAAGGCTTCCTCCCCATGGCGTCTCGGGGCTCCACAGTTGGCGACATCGGGTCACCCCTGGGGCTGGCGTTCTTTCCTTCCAGCACCTGCACACAGTCACTTCTCTCTCAGGACCTGATGGCAGAACAGACCACAGGTGGCCCGCAGCCCCCGCCCCTCACACCCGGGCAGGCTCTCAGGCTGGGGTAGTTCTCTGCGCCCCTGCAGGCCGCCAGGGTGCCACGGCCTGACCTGTGACAGGATGGGCAGCGGGGCAGAGTCATCACATTCTTCACTATCTCGTTCTTGCTGCTCACAAGATTGGGGAGCCAGTCCCTGAACCTCGGCGGGAAGAGAGAGACAATATTTTCCCGCCATCAGTGCTGTCCGTGGACGGAGGGGTTGGATGCCCCCCCGTGGCGTGTCGCCATCTTCCTTGACCGAAACGATTGGCTCTAATTGCTGGTCCTCCTGTGACTGGTGTCAGGAAAATGCCTGCGCTTCTCTTGCGTGGCTCATAGCATTGGCTTCGTGTCCCAGAGTCTTCCGAGCCTGTGAATAATTATCTGACTCAACTCGTGGACACACTGAAGGTAACCGGAATTGTTCCTGATTCCATTTTGCTTGCACTTTCCCAGGCCACATTCTCCCCCTTCAAAACATTCTGGAATGACACCATTCCCCGCGATCCTGCTGCACCCTGACCCGGGAATTTCCAACAGAGTGTCTGGCATGTTTTAGGATCAGTGGTGACTAGTCCAGGAAGAAGGGGAAGAAACTGTGCTCAGTGACCTTTGAAACCATTTTCTCATTCTCTGCTAGATCTTAAAATCTTTGCTAGATTTTGGGGCCTCCCTGGTGTCGCAGGGGTTAAGTCTCAGATCACCAGCCACTGCAACATGAGTTCGATCCCTGGCAGGTCAGGGAGCTACCCACAGGGCGCAGCAGACGTCTCCTGTCTCCCTGCTGCTCCCCTCAGCAGTAGATCCACCTGTTCTGCTCCCCACTCTGTCTCTGGTGAGTCCTCTCACTCCCTGCACCTCTGGCCTATACTCCAGGTCTTGTATGCATAAGTAGATAAATCTTTAAAATAAATCTTTGCTAGATTTTCAGAGCCATGAGAATCTGGAGCGACTTGGAGAGAAAGGAGCCCTCAGCCCTTCTCCTAAGTCAAGGAGGAAGTCACTGGTGGGTGAGGGCTGCAGGAGGGCAGGGGGGAGGGGAGGGGAGCTTGCAGAGGGAGAGAGGGTGCAGAACCCACAGACTTTAGAAGTCTTCAGAGAACCATTAATCAACCACCTTGGATGGGATTTTATGGGTCCTGATTCAAAAACACATTTTAAAAAATTATAGGACATTCAGGGAAATAAAGCTTGAACTGCATTTTGGTAAAATTAAAGAATTATTCTGATTTTAAGGTGCCACCATGGTATTAAGGTTCACGTTCTTTTTGAAGAGAAATTATCTGGTAGGACTTTTAAATGAATTGTTAGTGACGTCTGGTGCTTGTATCAAAAAAATGAGTCGGGGAGCAGGGTGGGGCTCTAGAGGGAATAAAATTGGCTAAAAGCTAATCAATGTTGAAACTGAGGGTTGAGCCCATGGAACCCATCACATGATTTCTTCTAAATTTATACGCTTGGAATTTTCCATAATATTTTTTAAACGACAACCAAGAAAACAAAACGTGTCTTTCCATCACTGGACAAGAAGCAGAAGCGCTGGGTGTTGCCTGTGCTGTCTGCACGAGGGAGCCCCTCAGGGTTTTTGAGTAAAAACAAGCTCTTCAGTGTTAAGGTAAGTGTAAGGCCTGGGAAATGCAAGGCCTGGGCGCCAGCCACGGCTGTTCCTACCGCCACCCGTTCCAATGTTTTATGGTTTCTAAATAGTTTATCTCTCACCGGATCTTGGGCCCCCAAACCTGCACGTTCTAAAGGCGTCTGGCGACCCTTGCACGCAAAGACAAAGCAGACTCTCAGTGGGGAAGAACTCAAATGGGATTGCTGTGTACAGACAGGCAAGAGAAGAAAGGTCGTCGTTTCTCCATAAAACACCCAGCATTTCCCATCCCTTCACCATCAAATGCCCGGCCAAAGCGGGCAGAGCTTGCCACATGTCCAGGAAACCTTCGGTCGGGGCCACAGGAAAGGGCTTCGGAAACAGGCCCCAGAAGAGCTGGAACAAAAGGAGCAAAATCAAAGTACAAACCAAGGTGAGGTGTCTGCACCTCACCTCACCCAGGTGTCTCCATGTCTCTCCTGCATGGGTCTCGGTCCCAGCAGGAAAGGGTTCAAGTCCAGCCGCTGGAACATGAGCTCTTCTCATTCTTCTCCCCCTGAGCCCTCCGCCTTCTGTGTTCTAGGGGTCACCTGGTCATGGGGCTCCACCCATCATTAAGTGTGGCAGGGAGGGGGTACCCCCCTCCATAGAGATGCCTCTGTATCAGAAACGCCTGGTACACATGTGTTGTCCTATTTCCCATCTGCTAAAATAGCTTCGTGACGTTGCTTTGCACTTGTTTTTTAAAAACTGTTTAAACCTCTGAAAATATTCTTAGTGCTTTGAGTCTCGTAGTTTGATGTTTAAGGATTTATTTCCTGCTCTAGTGTTGCATGGAAAACAGCCGGAACGTCTATTTACAATATTAGAATTCTTACTCCCCTATCATGATTTGGAGTAATTTTATTTTTCCTCTTAGTTTCTATTTGGGGGAATGTACAGGGGGAAAAGAACCTTCCTTATTTCCTTTGAGTCCACCCAGCTGCTTTATTCTGTGTTCGCTTATTTCCCAGGCTTCCCGTCCTAGCGAGAAGCTATCAGAGGGCTCTGTTCTAATACTTTATCAGCATTTCCTTTATTAGCCACTTATCCTTTATCTCTTTCCTGTGAAAGCTTTTAAAGTACAAATTGATGAGACTTGTCTTTTGTTATTTAAATATTATGCCATCAAGGTTTACAAGTGCATTGGAAGATGATTTAAACACAATATCCTACCCTAATGATGGTAAACCCACACATTCAGAAAAAAAAAAAAAACACCTCACTTTTTCTTTCTCTTGTTTCACGTCTCTCAGTTTGTGGGATTCTACCCTGTTTCCCTCCAAGCACGGGAAATATCAAAGGCTCTAGTATTAACATTTGCAATCTGGTGGGAGATCTTTAACCAGGTCAGGAGCAGTAAGGATCTTGCGTTTAAAAGGCCGACACATCCTCGAGTTCATATGAAAGCCCTAGCTGTGCTTTGCCAGCACTGGTCTTCACGGCAGCACGGGTCAGTCACGCACGGTGCCATGGGCCTGTGATCAAATACAGCCCATCCTGGAAGGGTCTCTCAGTAGAACCAAGGTAGGGGCCGGGTCCCCTGCGGAAAGGCTTCCCTGGGCTGGGAAGATTACAACTCTGTGACTCTGCAGATATTAAATATAGCTGCATGAATCACACTACAGAATTCCAGTTCTGAAATCTGGTGTCAGGCATAACAATTTGTTCTCTCTCCCTCGCTCATGAATAACAAAGAATCAATTGAAAAAATTTCAGTCTAAAGAATACTCTGCTGCTTTTTCCCCTCCCTCTGGAAGACACCTTCTGCCTTTGGCTTGACATGCACTTCTCCAGTGTGATTCGGTGTTTATTAATCTTTGAACTAAATTGTCAGTCCTTGTAACTAGAAAGACATTTCCCCCAACAGCCTCCTGACTCATGCTAAGGGTACGCAACAGCTGATAAACTCCCGTGACCTCTGCGGAAAGGGATGGGCTGTGTGGCTTTGAACATGCACGTGGCTTTCTGGATGAGAGCACCACCCGGGATAAAATGCTGGCCAGAATGCTCAGGCCTTTTCCATATTTATCAAGTTGACTCTACAGTTCTATCTAATCTCTTTCTTTATTATAACTTCGCTGTCACTGTTTTTCCTCATGAGCACGTGTCCATGTGTACTTTTCTTTACAATTGCAAAATGATCTGTGCTGTTTGCAGAAGGAACAAGAGTTCATGATGATGGTGCATAAGCTGCCAGGAACTCTGCTAAAAGTTTAAAAATATGGCCTCTTTTCATTTTCAGCAGATCTGTGGGAGGGTACCAGTATCTCTATAATGCAGAGTTTAAAAAGCATGACCATAAAGGATTCAGAGAGTTTATCATTCATTCATCCTTTCTGAAAACATTTCCTTCAGGAAGAAAGAAACAACAACTAAGAATCCAAGAGAATGAAATTCAAAAATTGTAAAAGGGGAGAAACTAGTAAAATGGATCCTTTAGTCTTGAGGTTAAGATAGTAAAGAAAGGATTTTTATTATTTATTTATTTTTTTAAAAGATTTATTTTATTTTTATACAAGAACCAGGGTACAGGCCAGATGCACGGGAGGGTGAGAGGATTGACCAGAGACAGAGCAGGGAACAGAACAGGCAGACTGACCGAAGTGCACTGCTGAGGGGAGCAGCGGGCGAGACAGGAGAGGTCTGCTTTGCCATGTGGGATTCTTGCCAGCCGGCCAGGATCAAACCCGCGCTGCAGAGGCTGCGGACAGCTTCACAGTGCAGCGCTCAACTGCCTGCGCCACCAGGGAGGCCCAAGAAAGGGTTTTTAAATAGTAAAACAGAAAAATGTGAAAGCAATCTTTTCAATGATAGACTGGAACTAAAATTTCAGATTATTACTACAAAACATGAGATGCCTAAGATCTTTTCTTACTCCAGAAGAAAAAGTTATACAGAATTTTAACCCTGTAATGTCCATAAAAAGGGGAGGTTCCAGGTTCCCTGACCCACCTAATGAAAGGTGGAGATGAGTGGGGAGGAGAAGCTCAACAAGACTGATAAAAAGATTCTTAAAAAGGAGACCTGGAAGAGGCAGGTGGAGCAGAGAGACACATGAAGAAGCTGGGCTGGCTTCTCAGCTTTGGCCTTGCACCAGGGACTTGGGGACGAAGAAGGAGACTTGTAGAGACACTTGGAAGAGATGTGGGCGAGAGACCTGTGGGAGGCTGAGAATGGCAACCTTTACCTTGATTAATATTTTGATTTTGCCCGGGGCCTTCTGCCCCTTTCCTAAGGTCCCCACCAGAAGGTGTCTTAGTCTTGTGGGAAAGCTTTTGGGCCTCAGAGGCCTGCTTGGGCCAACCTTGTTTGGCTAGGCATTTACCCACAACGGGATGGGTAATTTGGATGTTTTATTGGGAAACTATTACCTTTTCTTCTCTTCTCTCTGTACATATAATCCTACTAAGAGAATGTTTCACACTAAGAGAATGTTTTGTCTTTATGCAGCAGACATAGAGCATGAAGGTTTAGGGGTCCCACTTTTTATGGAGATTATACTGTTACATAATCATTTTAAGTGATTGTTTGGGAAAGCATGTCTCAAAGGTTTTATCAAAATTAAGGGCCATCTCCTCAAAACTGCCAAGGTCAATTACAAGGAAAGACTAAGAAACTGTCAGGGTTAAGAGGAGCCTGCGAAGACAATTCATGGAGTGTTATGTGGTCTCCTGGAACGAATAATGGACATTTGGCAAAAACTGAAGAAATATGAATGAACTATGAATATCAACTAACAAAATGTATCAATATTGGATTTTGAAACATGTGCTGCATTAGTGCAACTTGTGAAGGCTAAGGGAAGCCATGGGAGGATACAGGAACTCTGCGGATGGTAAAACACAGAGTCAGAGGTGTTCTGGGAGGTCTCGCACTTCTGCTTGTATGTGCACAGGTGGGCATGGACACCTAGTAGGGCTTTTCTTCTTAACGGTTCATGGTCCTTGAGAATCCTTGATTTTGCCCAGTATTAGAGCCACCCACACCCCTCCTCCCATGCTCCTTAGGAGTATTATGGAGCAAAGAATGGAGTGCCAACGCCTTGAGCTGAAGAACATCTTTTCCGTTCATACAAGGTGGTTTATGGGATACAGGTTGAAAGCACAGGTGTGGCTTGCCACAATGCTCTGCACACACTGGCACATGTGTGTTCAACAAATACTGTGAAGAATAAACACGTGGTTAGTGTGGTAAATTCTATCTTATATATATTTTACCATAATTAAATATTTTCGAAAAGGCCCAAGGATTCTCAGATTAAATGAAAACATAAAAATCCAGCAAAAACATCCTTTGTCACTAAGGTAACAGAAACTAAAACTATGTAGTTGTCTACACATTTAGTTGCATGGCAGAGACCCAGACACTGATAACATCAAATGCTGATGAGGATGTGGAGCAACAGGAATTCTCATTCACAGCTAGTGGGAAATCAACAGTCAACAGGGAGCAGCCAGTTTGGAAGACAGTTTGGTAGTTTCTTACACATAATCATCCTTTTTCCAAATGATCCAGCAATCATACTCCTTGGTATTCATCCAAGCACACTGATAACATGTCCACACAAAAACCTGTACATGGGTGTTTATAGCAATTTTATCAGAAATTGCCAATATGTGGAAGTAGCCAAGATGTCCTTCTATAAGCAAATGGATAAACTGTAGCACAGACAGTGTAATATAATTCAGTAGTAAAATAAATGAGCTATTAAGTCATGAAGAGACATGGAAGAACCTTAAATTCATATTATTAAGTGAAAGAAATCAATCTGAAAAGGCTATATACTGTATGATTCCAACTTTATGACATTCTGGAAAAGGCAAACCATGGAGACAGTAAAAAATCTGGACTTCTAGGGCTAGGAAGAGGAGGAGAGATAAACAGGGAGAGCACAGAGGATTTTTAGAGCCCTGAAACTATGCTGTACAATACATGTCATTACACATTTGCAAAACTCATAGAATATGTAACACCCAGTATGAACCTTAATATAAACTATGGAATTTGAGTGACACTAACACATCAGTGTAGATTCCTGGATGGTAACAAATGTATCACTCTGGTGGGGGAGGAAATATATGTGTGCTGACACTCTCTGCTAAATTTTGTTGTTAACCTAAAATTGTTTTAAAAGTCTATTAATTGCTCTAAAGTCTATTAATAAATTGCTCTAAAGCAATTGCTTAAATAAATTGCTCTAAAGTCTATCAATGTTTTTAAAAATCCAGAAATCTAACATACATCTCAAGAGGTGTGAATCCATACCCCTAAGTCATAGACAGTGGTATGAACAAATGTTACATCAATTAAAAAAAAAGTTAAAGAAAAAAACAAATAAAATTTCAAGGAAAATATGAACGTAAATAAATAAATAAGAAAATCACTGATTTAATTGTAGGTTGTAAAATATTCAGCAATCTGATGTTCATCAAATACATCGTAACAATAAGAATTAAAAGGGATACTCAAAGGCAAATGCAAACTAAAAGAAATATAGATGGCAATATAAGATAGAATATAATTTATGACAAAATATTTTAAGAGAAAGGCATAAAGAGACTACTGTACAATGATAAAGGAGAACCCACCACAAAGATAGGTTAACTATGAATCTTAATGTATAAAACAATATGTTACCTAATATATGTATTTTGAGACACTCCTGGGTGAGGTTAAGACAGTTTTCTTTATCTTATATATCAACATTCAATTGTTATTTATGGTCAATATATCATTCTAAATGTGTGCTCATTTGGTGAAAGGGAAGGAGTATTAAAATTTGGATAACTATGTCAATTTGTCCTCCAAAAATGCTGTCCTAATGAACACTGCCACCGATAATGAGGGATGTTGCTCCATGTCTTCCCTCGCACTTGATAGTGCCACTTTAAAAATTAATTAATCTGATGGGGGGAAAAAGGGAGTTTGTTTTGTTTACATTTTCATATTCACTAATGAAGTTATTTTCTCTTAGCTTGAAATGTTGATATTGCATGTAGTCCAATCAGTCACATTTTTTCTTTCTTGCTCTTAGGTTTAAAGTCTCACTTAGAAAGATCATCCCTCTGTCTATTCTATGTTTTCAGTTGGTATTCTGATTGCTGTATTTAGAGCTTTAGCTTATTATTATTATTATTATTATTATTATTTGGATTTGAAGGGCCTATGTCTTCCACTCTGTTCCCAATGCAATAGCCAGTTGTCCCCAAACAACTTAGTGAATTTACTTTATCCCAACACTGACATAGCAACATTATCACAGCCACACGAGTTTGATTGTCTACTGCCACCCACTCTCTTATTCCTTTTTAATGTTAATTATTTCAATATCCCGTTCAGATACTTACCAGAGCAAATTCTTTATTATTTTTCTTTTTAAAAACATCTTAGCAGTTTTTAGCATTTACTCTTCCAGACGACCTTTAAAGTTAAAAAAAAACAAACTTCCTGTTAAGATTTTTATTGGAATTGCATTAAATCCATAAATGTTTTGGGAGAAAAGGCCAGGAAGTCTCAAGGCTACATGATTCCACAGGCACTAAACAGAGAGAGCCTTTCTGCTTTAGCAAGTTGGTTAACCTCGTGAACTTTAATTTCATTATTTGTAAAACAGAAGCAATAATAATATTCACGTCATGGAGAGTTGGGAGAATGAAATATGATTATGCATAGAAAATGAGCAGCAGAGTGTCCTATTCCAGAACAATCCACCTATGTCCACTATTTATTCAGATTGGCTTTGCCTGACTGTCAATGTATTCTTCCTTCATATCTCAAAAATTGCTGTTGAACTTTTACTATTTTTTAGCTTTTTTTTTTTTTTCTTGTGGGACCCTCGCCGGCGGCCGGGGAACGAACCAGCTCTGAAGAGGCTGCGGGCAGCCTCGCAGCCCAGCGCTCAACTGCTGCGCCACCAGGGGAAGCCCTATTTTTTAGCTTTTTGTTGTTGTTGTAAATGGATTTTTTTCTTTCAAGAATGTTTTCTAATTGGATATTGCTAATATTTCATCTTTAATGAAGTAGAGAATTTTTTTTGTCTTAGTAGTGGGTCTGGGAATATGTTTATCTAGTAGCTGGTTTCCTTAAGAACCTCTACAACTGGTTCCAATGGATTTTTAGTTTATTCTTTCAGATTTTCTTGGGGGGGGGGGACAATACTATCACACATCATAAATAATCCTCTGTTTTCTCCTCTTATGTATATGTATTTTTTCTTTTTTTGCTTTGCTTGGTACTTTCAAAATGATTTCAAATGCCAGAGGAGAGGACAACCCCGTCTTCTCATGACTTACCAGGACATTTTTACATTAATTTAAAGGAACAACATAATCTACCTTCAGAAGAGAAATAAAGAGGAAATCCATAAAAACTAAGTGTTTGACCACAAAAAATACTCCGAAGTTATGTTCCACATCTGAATAGATTCAGTTCAGTCACATATCTACATACTTATTGAGCAATAATGAAACCATAAGAGCACATGACGACAATTCCCCAAAGACTAAAATAAACTTGGTAGATCAACTCAGGGAAGAAACATGTAACCACATGTGTTAAATTAATTTTAATAAAAATTTTATAATTTTTATAAAAATGAACACTCATTAACAACAATTTTCAATACAGAAACATATAAAGAGAGATATGCCCTTCGTAAGTTCTTCCTCTGCTTTCTAGGAGAAATCCATGGTTTCCAGAAACATCCATGCAGCAACCTATCCAGCCCCTAAGCTTATTATTATTATTTTTTAAAGATTTATTTTATTTATTTATACAAGCACTTGGTACAGTCAGAAACGTGGGAGGGTGAGAGAATTCACTAGAGCCAGAGCGGGGAACAGAACAAGCAGACTGACGAAATACACTGCTGAGGGGAGCAGCGGGCGGCAGGAGAGGTCTGCGTGCCATGTGGGACCCTCGCCGGAGGCCGGGGATTGAACCAGCGCTGCAGAGGCTGCAGGCAGTCTCACAGCCCAGCGCTCAACCGCTGTGCCACCAGGGGAGGCCCCCTAAGCTTATTATTATAGAGTTTTTATAGACATTTACAAACATGAATAGCACAATTTAGAAACATTTAACAATGTTGAGCGTAGCAAACTAGTTTTTAAAATTGAGCTGTAATTTGTAAACTAACATTGTTTTAGCCATAAGATTAAATCTTTAGGGATGCTGATCTATTGGAAATTTAACAAAACCACCTAGCTAAACTTCAGAGATGTTTTCCTGACAAAAATGCTAGATTTGTTATGTGAGTATCTTTGCTGAAATTAGAAGAAGCAGTTTTATCCTTAAACTCAGAAAATCCTGGCCCCTTGATAGTTTTCTAAATTTTCTTGGAGTTTTAGATCAACTCTCTTTGTCTATATTTTATCATACATGGCCAAGGAAAACTACTTGGCACTTGAAAGATTCTGCCCAGATAATCCCTTGGACTATTTTCTCTTTTCTGCATCAGCGCAGGGTAGTATCACCAAACTCCATGATATGACAACAAAAGGGTTACCTATTTTTCACCCTAACAATTTCCCTCCTTGTGTCTCGCCTTCACCAGCATCTCCTCAAGGAACTTCAATTTATACTAACCATGTGCTCAAGGCCCTGAGCAGCTTCTGCCTAGTGCCTGACCCTAAGGTCAATGCTAGCTGTTTTAGGGCTCTGTGAGGGTAGCACCCCAATTCCGGAAACTATGTTTCTATCCCACTGCATAACAAGTTACTCCCAAACTCAGCAGCTCAAAACAACCACCTCCTTGAACAAGTAGGTTTGGTGGGTGACTTCAGATGGGGCACAGGAGGGACAGCTGGGCTGTGCCTCACCACATCTCAGCTGGGAAGATGGAAGCCTGGAGGCGTTTCAGTGACCTGGGGCAGGGATCTGTGAAGATCCCTTCACTTCTGTGCAGCACTGGGGAAGCAGGGGTGCCTTCCAGGGCATCTGCATATTTTCTGTGCAAGTGGCTCAATTTCCCTCTGGCCTGGTGGGCAGCCCAGCTTCAACGAGAGCTCACAGCCCTGAGGGAGGCTTCCAGCAACAAGACAGAAAGGAAATCAGCATTGGGGACCTAGCCCGCAAACCATACACACTTCCAGACCCACTGGATCCTGGGAGGGGATAGGCCTCATCTCCTGAGGGGATGACTAGCCGGGTCCCATTATAGAATATCTTGTGGGCTGGGAGGTATTTCTGCTGCTATCTTTGGAACCACAGTGTGTTACTTAAATAAGATCTTAGTAACAATATAGATGATCTGACTGATACAAATAGACTGTGATAAACTTGTGTAGATAACTGTATATATATAGTTATCCATCTATACATATATAAAAACACATACATAGTTATACATATTTAAAATGTAATGCAATATTAAATATTAATTTTTTAAAGATTTATTTATTTATGCATACCAGAGCTGGGATGTAGGCCAGAGGCGCAGGAGAGGGGGTGTGAGAGGACTCACCAGAGACAGAGTGGGGAGCAGAACAGGCAGATCGACTGAAATCCACTGCTGAGGGGAGCAGCCAGGAGACAGGAGAGGTCTGCTGTACCATGTGGGTAGCTCCCTGGCTGGCGATCGAACTCATGCTGCAGTGGCAGGTAATAGCTCCGTAATGCTGAGACTTAACCCCTGTGCCACCAGGGAGGCCCTAAATATTAAATTATTAAATTAATTTTGTCCTAGAAGAACAAAATACCCATTCTTCCTAAGTGTTTGTAATATCTTTACCACAAGACATATGCTGAGAAATAAAACAAATCTTAACACATTTCAAAGGATGATAATTATACAGACTGGGCTCTGGCCCTGTGAATTTCACCTAGAAGTGACAAAAGAAAACCAGAACATCCCCATAGCTCAGAAACTGAAGCTCAGAAATGCAGCTGGGCCTCAGAAAGGACTGCTCTGGGTCACAGGAAGCCCTCACCCTGGGGTGCCCGCCCTGTCTCCCCTCTCTCACACCTAGGTTTCCAGACTGTGCATTCCTCACGAAGAGAAAAGCAGTGCTGGAGCCCCTGAATCCTCCCTCCCCTACATAAGAAGGCTGACCTCAGAGATGAGAATGTCTAGGTAACAAGGCAAGTTTCCAGAAAAGCGCCTCTGATGGGCCAGGTTGGGTTAAGTGTCCACTCTAGGACCAATCAGCTCAGGCCAGCGTGGAGCAAAGCTTTAATCTGACTCTCGCATGGTCTTGTCCAAGAGGTCAAAGTTATACATTATAAATACGTAGCCAAAGGCTAATCCATATGGTCTAGTGGGAACAGAATCTTCCAGAAAAGGCCAAGCACTGTTGCTCATGAGCTGGGCAGTGGCCATGGAGGATTAAAGCCAAAGATTCTCTAGTGAGCACCCACACTGGACACTGCAGGAGAGGGCAACCGTCTCTCCCAGGTGACCAGAGCAAGTGTTGTGCTCAGACAAGGTTCTGTCCTGGGCTGGGCTGTCAACCAACCAACTCTGCCTTGCTCCCCTCTGCAGAGTTTCAGAACAAGAATCCGCTGCAGGTTCCTCTGCATCAATCCCTAAGGGTGGACAAGTCCACAGACCCCTGAGGGAAGACTTGATCCACCTCTGGTACAGTCTGGGCCCTGTGGGGAGGAGGGAGACAAGAGAACATCCTTAAAAGCTACTGGTCTCTTGGGCCTCCCCTGGTGGCACAGCGGTTGAGCACTGGGCTGTGAAGCTGCCCGCAGCCTCAGCAGCGCCAGTTTGATCCCCGGCCACCGGGCGAGGGTCCCACATGGCGCGCAGACCTCTCCTGCCGCCTGCTGCTCCCCTCAGCAGTGTACTTCGTCAGTCTGCCTGTTCTTCCCGCTCTGGCTCTGGTGAATTCTCTCACCCTCCCGCACTTCTGACTGTACCCAGTGCTTGCATAAATAAATAAATCTTTAAAAAAAAAAAAAAAGCTACTGCTCTCCAGTCCACACAGGTGGGGCTACCTGACAGCAAGGCAGAGAGTCAAGTAAAGGTGAAATGTCAGCAGGAGGCAGAGTGGGAGGTTTGGAAGGAATTAAAGCTAAACCGCGCTGAGACACCTGAATAGCAAGGCCTGACTCGGTATCTTCATCTCCCACGTGGGTGCTCTAGTCCTTTTTCTGCCCTTTTTCTTCCTCCCTCCTTGTCTCCCATCCACTCCCCTCTTCCTATTTCTTCAACTGCATTTTGAGGGCTGTCAGCAGAAGAATCACCCGAGGGATCGTTAACAATTCATACTCAGGCCTTTGCTCCCACAATTTCAGTCATGCTGCCTTGGGTCCTGGCCTGGGAACCTGCCTGTTCAACACGTCAGGCGACCAATAAACACCCAAGTTTCAGAGTCACTTGCTGAGGACAGAAACACTAGTCGACTCTAGAATGTTCCGTTCATTCTTCTGCTTTTGAACAAGATGCATTTTCCTAATATAATTTCCCCGCATTTCTGCGGCGACGGGATGCAGTCAGCACTCCGCAGCTGTCGGGCGGGCATTCCATCGACACCCTGAATACCTCCCCGCCGGGGAGCGGCCCTGAACAGCTGCTGCTCTGAGAAAAGCTCGTGAGGCTCTCCTGGACTCCTAGTCAGACCGCTGTCTCCCCAAATTAGCGAAATGATTTATTTATTTCCCTGCATTTCACTGAGTACTGACATTCTTGGGCCTGGCTTTGATACCGTGAATCTACTAAGAAAGCAGTAATTTTGTTTAGAAGTTGCAGACTCTGCTTTTTGAAGCCCAGCCTGGTTTGATACAACAGTAGGGAGGTTTGTGGATGGAGCACCCAGGTGGGTGAGGGTCCCCCCATGTGGAAAGCTCAACAGTACCCATAAATGTTAGGGAGGCAACCTGTTTGTGCAGAGCAATGTCTGGCTGGTCCTGAAACATTTCTTTTGCCCCCCCCCCCATGTCATCAAGGTATGGAGATAGACAGCTCCCCTTATCCAGGGCAGGGGTTCCGATTTTGTGAGTATATGCATTTAGAGCCTTCACCCCAGCCATTGGCCCAAAAAGTTCCCTTTGGAGTTTTAAAGTAGTTGTGTTTTGGGGTTTTTTTGCACCCATGCTGCTGATTGCTAGGTGTAATATTCTAATCATGAGGCTGAATCAATGTGTCCTTAAAAATAAAAATGAAAAGTTCCCTTGGCCTGTTTTCAGTCACTCTGTGGCTCCAAACCACCACCCATATACCCCGTCTCTAGTCTTGCCTTTTCCAGAAATTTCCCACAAATGGAACCCCGGTATCTGAGTCTCCTGGTGGGATGGAGCATTTCTGAGCCCCGTCAGGTGGTCCCACAGGCCGGTAGTTTGCTCCTTTGCGGTGCCAGGTCTGATCCAATCTCTTCACGTCTTGATGGCACTCTGAAACAAAACGCGGGCGCCGGCGCGGGGTCCCCCTGGACAGGGTGCTGAAACGGTATTTGGGACAGCGCAGGGAGCGACACGCTGGCTTGTGAAGAGCTGCTTTGGAGAAGGGGACAGTGTGGGGGGTAAGGCCGTGGAGGATAAGCGTCGTTCATGAAGAAGGAACCCCACCCCGGGTAGGTGCGAGGTGGCCCCAGAGGACGCTCACCCCCAGCGCCGCTGCTGCAAGGGGGGACAACATGGATCATCTTTAGGGGACCCTTTTTGCTGATGGACTTTGGAAATCAGAATGTTCTTTCCTTGGCTTGCCTAGCTAGAAAAGCGCTTTCTTCATTATTCTGGAGACAGAAATCTTGTGTTCTCCAGAATATAAGCTCTTTCTTGTCAGAAGGGCACAGGGGAGGTCCGGCCAATGGTCTTCTCAGGGTGCGTGGAAACAGCCTGCAGGGGATGACCAGATCGTTCATCGCAGCCTTGGTGGTGAGCACGTTCTGTCCCCTTCAGAGAGGGGACAGGCGTTCCAGAAGAGTCCTGGCCCAGGGGCCAGGGCAACCTAGGTCTCATTCTGCCTTTGCTGCTCACTAGCAGCCTGACTCTGCCATCTGCTTTGATTTCCTCACGCAGTAAGCTCTTAGGTTGCTTGCAGCAAGAAAATTCCAGGTGGTTTTCCCACTGAAGATACAAGTCCCTCAAGCCGTTGGCTTGTCATCACCGTGAGGTGACTCAGTCAGGGCTGGCAGTTTTTCCCTTCTTCAGGTGTTACACACGCCTCTTCTTTCCTGGGATCTGTACTGGAGTCAAGTAAGACACATCGCTCTGGTCTGTGTTGAGGTTTTAATCATGGATTTCACCTGTGCTGTAATGAGAACATCAACTTTCGTGTCTCAACATCTCTGCTTAGAACTATCTGCACAAAGATGTTGAGACACGAAGCTTAATTCACATAGAAAAGTCAGTATTTATATTCCTTTTTACCATGAAAATGAAAGAATCAAGTCATCGAGGTGGGCAAAAAAGCTGTGAGACTTTTGGGATTTAGCATCATTTCTTCCATTCTCCTCCAACCTCCAATTGCGGGGCCAACAAGCCATGAATATTATGACAAATGTCACAGCTGTCCATGTCCCAATGTCCTGCCATTCCTAGCTAAAAGCAGCATAGCATCTTTATTGTGTCTTCATTGTGTAAAGCATAATTTTTGTTCATCCTTTCTGTTTTAATGATTAACTTCTGTATTCGCAAAAGCTGTGGTAGTCTCTACGAAGAGCAAAAGAAAACAAACATCAGCTGTATAATAAGGAAAGATTCCGGGTTGTCCTGCTTACTGTACACATGATGCAAAGCAACTGGATGTAGGGAACCACAGTATATTTTGATAAAATGTGAATAAAATTCAAACACCAGGTCTTAGAAAGGTCTATAAATCTTCATTCTGATTAAACATCTGTTCTTTGATTTTGAAAAGGTGTATTAACAACATTGACCTGGAAGTTTAGATATAATGGTTTGAATAAAATTCAGTCAAATCTCCAGTCAGTGAGCCATGGAAAGTATGATGATTATGGATCAGAAAACAGCCTTTCCAGTCATCACGCCTCCATGGGCAAATGAAAAACGCCAAATGAAAAACAAAGTAGCTGGATGTGATAAAGTTTGGAAGTAAAGGTCAATGTTCTACAAAGGCAAGAGTGACTACAGAGAGGCAATAGGTAGGGAGGGACTAAGAGCACACAGAGATGGGAACTAGTGACTGGTGAGCAGCGGGGGTTGCAAATCTAGATATAAAAGTAAGTTTAGAACAAATGTTGAAATTACATTGCTCAAGGGCCTCCTCTGGTGGCGCAGCAGTTGAGCGCTGGGCTGCGAGGCTACCGGCAGCCTCTGCAGCCCCAGTTCGTTCCCTGGCCACTGGCGAGGGTCCCACAAAAAAAAAAAAAAAAAAAAAAAAAATTACATTGTTCAAGTGACATTAAACTGTTCAAATGCCAGAAAATCTGATGTAACAGTTCCTTAAACAGAATTTAATTGTGTTCTCTAAACAGCTACACGAAGGGTATATCCATCAACAGGATCCCAGGTTCCTTCTAGCTTGTTGCTCACCATCATCTTGGTTACAGTTAAATAAGACAAATGTAATTACATAAGTTACAACATGAGGCTCACCTCCCGGACCAGGGCAGCTCCTCAAGTCCCATGTAGGCTGCAAGAAGAAAGAAGAGGGAAGAGAACAAGACTTCTCCATTTAAGGCCACTTCCCAGAAGTGGCAAACACCACCTCCATTTATATCAAATTGTGTAGACTTTAGTTACATGGTCACAACCAGTGGCAAAGGAGATGGAGATTCTGGTGGGGGTTGGGATTCTTTTTCATTATTATTATGAAAAGATAAATGACAGGCAACATCAGTCTCGGGTATACAACATAGTCAGTTAGTATTTTTACATACTGCAAAATGATCATCTCCATTAATCTACTTATCAGCTTAGCAACTTTTAAATCTCAATGTTATAATCTTGATTCTACTCCTCATGCCATACATCTCTTTGACAAATTTATTTTGCAACTGAAAGCTTGGACCTCTGGGAAACGCATCATTAGGCAATTTTGTCGTCATATGAACATCATAGAGTGTAACCGCACAGACATAGAGTGTAACTGTTACAGCTGACTGCACAGCTGGGCTTATGTAGAGATCGCCATCACATATATGGTGTATCGCTGACAGAGACATTGCTATGCGGTGCCTGACTGAATATGGACTGTGCTCACCCTACAGTCACAGCATGCCAACCATTTCCTAATCTCAGCAGAGCAGAGCAAAAGGGCAGGCTGCCCATGACAAGAAATTCTATGCTGCTTACCAGTCTGCTCTGAAAATGAGAGTATCAAAATCTGAAGAACTTATTTGTTTATGGCATACCACTCTACTGTGACAAAAGATATTCTGTTATAGAAGAGAGGCAGAATTTGGGTGGAGGAAAGCAAACTGCCTGCAAAGCATTTCTGTACAGCTCTTTTTTCCCACATGTAGTACAGATTTCTGTTTCCCAAGAGGAGCAAATTTCTAATCAGATACAACCTCCGGCTCAAAAACGTGCATCTTGGGTGATGTATAGAGCTCACCACCAGTCCAGAGGAGATCCTTGTGGTCAGGAAAGAGTAATGAAAAAAAAAAAATCAAACTGAGCTTGATAAAGCTGATAAAGCTTGATAAAGTTATCAACTTGAGATGGTAGTTACAATTTAAAAACCCATTTGGAGGGCCTCTGTGGTGGCGCAGCGGTTGAGCGCTGGGTTGAGAAGCTGCTAGAGCTTCCGCATTGCCTGTTCGATCCCCGGCTGCTCTCCAGCTACCGGAGGAGGGTCCCACATGGCGCGCAGACCTCTCCTGCCGCCCGCTGCTCCCCTCAGCAGTGTCCTTCGGTCCTTCTGCCTGCTCTGCTCCCCGCTCTGGCTCTGGTGAATTCTCGCACCCTCCTGTGCTCTGACTGTACCCAGTGCTTGTATAAATAAATCTTTAAAAAAAAAAAAAAAAAGAAAAAGACTAAATTCCATTTAAAAAAAAACCCATTTGGAAAAGTGGCTTCTTGGGAAACCCCACATCCTGGGTCTTTGCTGGTGATCAGATCCTATGGGAGTGGGAATGGTGAATCCCCTTCTCTGGCAGAAAAGCACATTCTTCGGTCAGCCCACCTGCATACCTTTAGCTCTGGAACTAAGATGGCTCCTATTCTCCTGGCCCTGTCCTACAGCAGAACTTTCTTGTACTTCATCTTTAAAACCCACCTCAGAAGTGAGCATTGGCGGGCTTACCCTTCTCGGGAGCAAAACGGATATGGGCTCCTGGGAGTTGCATTTGCAGGCCAGCTGGTGGTTTAACAGTATAATTGATACTCTCACAAACCTGGTAGGTTCCTCAGTACTTTTTCTGGTCAATTCCATTTGCCATGTTTAGCAGATCCTGAAAAAAACACAAGCTTCCCAGTTAAACCTGAATTTCAGATTAAACAATGAATTACGGTTTGGAATTAAGATATTTGAGACATACTCTACAAAATATGCATTTTCTGAAATTCAAATTTAACTGAACATCTTGTGTTTTATTTGGCAACCCTATTCCATGTTTTTTCTTTTTGAAAATAAACAAAATAGCCCCCACTATCCATTATACCCTCTCCATGCCCACCTTGCCCCCAACTTCTTATCTCTGGGAACCTCCTTTCGATTTTCAGTATCCACTATCTTATTTCTATTTTGTTTCATCCATTTCTCTGCTTAGTCTCCTTATGTTGCTTAGATGGGTGAAATCATCCACTATTTGCTTTTATCTTTTGGATTTACTTCACTTTGCATAATCCCCTTGAGTTCCTTCTGTTTTGTTGCAAATTGTAAAATTTCATCCTTCCTTACAGCTAAATAGTATTCCACTGTGTAAACAGACCACATCTTCTAAGCTAAGTGAGCACTTAGGTGGCATCCATCTTAGTTCTTGGAAAGAATGCTGCCACAAACATGGTGGTGCATATAATTCTGAGAGTTGATTTCATATTCTCTGGATAGATACCCAGAAGTGGGATTGCTAGATCATAAGGTCATTCTATTTTTAGTTTTTTGAGGAAGGTCCACAGTACTTTCCACAAGGGCTGCACCAATTTACATTACCACCTACAGGGTATGGGTTCCTTTTTCTCCACATCCTCACCAACACTTGGAGCAGTCTTTTTAACAACACTTGTTAGTGAGTCATTCTCATAGGTGTGAGATGATATCTCACTGTGGTTTTATTTTATTTTATTGTATTTTTTGAGGGCAGGCAAGGACTCAGTATTTATTAATTAGTGAAAGAGCAAGGAAAGAGCACTGTGGTGAGACCTCTTTGCGTGACAGACACACACTTTCCAAGGTGCCGAGGCTAGAGGTCTATATAGGTTTTAGGCTGGGGTTTAGAACAAAGGAATGAAACTTTATTGACTGAGAAAGTAGGGAGAGTGGACTTGGCTAGCGTCCATTTGTTGCTGGTTGTGGGTACCCATCAGCTGCAGCTCAGCAGTCACACAGGGCACCTGACCATCTCCAAGGTGAGCATCTTATGGAGGATGTGCCAGCAGCTCCAGTGTGAACTGGTCTGCTCTCCAGATCTGGGACTCTTCTCCTGGGTCAGCAACTTCCCCTTTCTTCCCATAGCAGCTGACTTGATAAGCTTGGCAACAGAGCCCTTGATTAGTGGTGGCACACAAACATTCCCAACTTGGGTTTTTGCTTTTATCTGTGCTCTGGAATTCATCATGGTTTTAATTTGCATGTCTCTAATAAGTGATGGTGAAAATTTTTGTCACATGTCTGCTAACCATCTATATATCCTCTTAAAAAAAAAAGTGTCTTTTCAGATCTTCTACCCATTTTTAATTGGGTTTTGTTGTTGTTAAATTGGATGAGCTGTGTATATAGCTTGGATTTTAACCCCTTGTTGGATGTGTGGTGTGCAAACATCTTCTCTCGTTCATTAGACTGTCTTTTTAGTCTGCTTATGTTTTCTTTTGCTGTGAAAAGGGTTTTTAATTTGATGCAGTCCCAATTAGTTCTTTTTGCTTTCACTTCCCTTGCTGTTGAGGTTGAGTCCTCAAGAATATTTTTATCATTGATATTATGGAATACATCCCCTATGTTTCCTTCTATGAATTTTATGATTGCAGTTTTACATTCAAGTTTTTAATTATATTTGTTTATGGAGTTAGGAAGTGAGCCAATTTCATTCTTTTCAGTTTTCCCAATATTTATTGAAAAGATTTTTCTTTCTCCATTGGAAGTTGGTTCTTTTGTGATAAACTAGGTGTCAATGTATGTTTTATTTCTGGGTTCTCAATGCTCTTCCATTCATCGATCAATTTTTTATTCCAATGCCATACTGTTTTAATTACTGTTGATTTAAAATATAGTTTAAATTCATCACATGATTTCTCCATTTGTCTTTTTTTCAAAATTTTTAAGCTACTGGTTCCATATAAATTTTGTGGTTCCATATATATTTTACTATTCTTTTGTTCTATTTCCTTGAAAATTATCATTGGAATTTTGATAGGGAGTCCACTGAATCTGTATATTGCTTTGAGTAGAATGGTTATTTTGATTATATTTCTCTCCCTCCAAGAACATGGGCTATATTTTCATTTTTAGTCTTGTTCTATATCTTTTAATAATATCTTCTACTTTTCATTGTACAGAGAGTTCACATCCTTTGTGAAATTTATTCCTACATATTAACCTCTTTTGATGCAGTTGTAAATAGAGTGTTTTTGGGGTTCTGGTTCATTTTTTAGATATAGGAATGCAACAAATTTTTGTGATTAATTTTACACGAAAATCACACAAAATCAGATCTGCCAGTTTACCATACTCATATGTTTCTCATAGTTTTTTGGCAGAGTCTTTAGGGTCTTCTATATATGTTATCACATTTCTGCAAATAAAGATAATTTCACTTCTTTTCCAGTGTGGATCCCTTCATTCTCCTGCTATTGCCTAATTACTCTGGCTGAGAGCTCTACTACTGAATTAATAAAAAGGGCAATAGTGACTATCCTTGCCTTGTTCCTAATCTTAAAGGCAAAGCTCTCAGTTTTTCACCTTTTAGTATAACATTGGCTGTGGGTTTGTAGTATACGGCCTTTGTTATGTTGAAGTATATTCCATCTATACTCATTTTGTTAAGCATTTTTGTAATAGATGGGTGTTATATCTTGTCCATTGTTTCCACTGCTTCTATCGATATGACCTTATGCTTTTTGTTGATATAGCATTATTATATTCCTTTTTGTTGATGTAGGGTATTACTTTATTTTGTTTGCCTGTGTTAAATCATACTTGCATTCCTGGGATACACTTGGTCATCATGTATGACCTTTTAAATATAGTGTAGAATTCGGTCTGCTAGTATTTTGTTGAGAATTTTTGCATCTCTGTCCATTAGCGATATTGGTCTGTGGTTTTATTTTGTAATGTCCTTGTCTGATTTTGGCATTAGGTTAATATTGGCCTCATACAATGTGTTAGGAAATATTCCCTCTTTCCAATTTTTTAAAAAAGTCAAAGTTACATAGGCATAAGTTTAACACTATTTCATTTTCAGGTTATCAGAATCCAAATCTTTGCCTAGATATGGCTTTTGGCCTAAAGACTGTGACCTCTTAGGTATCAGCTACCCTGCGTCTCCCAGCTCCTCCTCCTCCATTTAATGCTTGCTACCTTCAGGTGACATGAAGTGCTGAGTGTGGCTGAGATTACAGCCTCACAATGGTGTGGCCTCTGGCTTGGCTCTCACTGTCTGGCAGAAAAGTTGACATGTGAATCCCTTTGTAATACCTTGAGACCTCAATAAAACTGTCTGCCCAGGTTGTCTTTGCTTGGGGCATGGAAGCAGTTGGGTTTTTAATTTAGTAAGACCCCAAATTACCAGTTTATCAGTCAAATGACACTGCAGATTCCAGGCAGGGAGAATTCTGGATAGAACAATGTTCCCCATTCTGTTTAGAGACTTTGCTCTTCTTTTTCAAAATTATGTTGGCTAGTCTAGTCTAGGCCCTTTTCATTATCATAGAAATTTCTTAATTAGTTTGTCCATTTTTCTCAAAAAAAGATGTTGAAATTACTGAATAGGATTGCTTTGAACGAGAGAATGGATTATTTAAAATACTGAGTCTTGTACTCCATAAACATGTTTTTTCATCAATTTAGTTTTATTTCTTTTAGTGACTACTTAATATGACATTTATTTGAAGGTGTAGTTTATCAACACCCAGGTGTAGTTTATTAACAACCCAGTTTTGTCAACTGAGTTGTTTCTACTTTTTCATTATTAATAACTTTCTGTGAATACCATGGTGTTTAAAGGAAATTTTTTTTGAATTTAGGACTATTTTCTTGAGATAGAGTTAGCACAGGCATATTACTAGGTCAAAGAATATAAACATTTTAAAGACTTTGGTCACATTGCCATCATTAATGAATTAAAACACCTGTTTCTCCACTTACCTGCCAATATGAATTTTTTTTATCATTTAACCTATGAAATTGAAGATTCTTAAATTTGTTATTTTTAATTAAATATTTCCCCACGTCTACTACTATTTAATTTCCTGCTTTGCAAATGCTATTAATGTCCTGCATCTTAAAGATCTTCTTACAGATTGTAATGTTATCCCCTCTCTAGCCGAATTTCGTCACCTTCACCCTTGTACAAGCCCCTCCCCTTTGACTGTGGAAGCTGTGATTGCATCATAACATCACTCACTTCCAGGACTATCTTATGTTTTATGGCATGGTTCATCTTAAGATGGGATTTGCAGGCGGGCCCAATCTAATACGAGCCCTTTAAAAGCAGAACATTTTCTCTGGTAACTGAAAGGAAGACAGAAGAGAATTAAAAGAGATTCAGAGCCTAAGAAAGATTGGAGGTGCCCCTGCTATTTGAAGATAGAGGGTCCTCCTGCCACAGACCTGTAAAAGCTGAGCGAGTCCCTGCTGACAGGCAGAAAGGAGCAGGACCTCAGTCCTACAGCCACAGGGAATTGTGTCTGATAACCACATGAACCCGGAAGGGCAGGCTTCCAGAGCTGCAGGTAGGAGCTCAGCCTGGCAGACACTTGATTTCAACTGTGTGTGACCCTAAGCAGGAAACCAATGAGACTCAGGACCCACAGAAGTGTGAGCTAATAAAGGAGTGCTGTTTCAAGCCCCCACGTTTGTGGCAATTTGTTACACAGATCAAACATGAGCGCATCCCCTATAACCAAGATACCATTTTTGCCCATTGTCTTCACTGCATAGTACCCATTATGTTCTGTTTTTATTATGTTTTCTTCTATGTCTAGTAAAAACTGTATATATTTCATTGACTTTTTACCCCTTGTTATATTTTTCAATCCAAGAACATGGTATGCTTTCCTTTACGTCGAATAGACTGCTCTTTTACAAGGTCTTAATAGCTTTCTCATGTTTCTCACATTTCCCATTAAGTCTCTGCCAAACTTGTTTTATTCTCTTCTTTATTTCAACAGGGTTTTTTTGGGGGGAGAGGGAGGGTGGAGAATGGAGGAACCTATGGCAGTAAAATCTGTATGGATTTTTCATCTGAATATCAAGCAATTTAGTCTATTATAATTTACTAAATCATCTCTCTGTTCTCCGTATAACTCTTTTATTATATATTAAAATCTTATCTACTAATTTGTTAAGCATTAGTAATTAATAGTACATACTTGTACTAATATAATTGGACCTGTTCTGAGCCATCTTGCCCAGTCAATCTTATTCCAGAATGATGCTGCTGAAACCGATAGTTTTACTGTATTTTATGCCAAACAGGGTTTTTTTCCCTGTGATTAACAAAATATATAAATTTTAAACATTCCTTTTTTTCCCAGAAGAATTGTAACATGATTTTATTCAATTTCCCCATTAAAATCATAGAGAATTAACTAAGCCTCAAAATTAACTTTATAAGACTGAACATTTAGCAGCATTTAGCTTTGCTATTCACAAATACTGCAGTGTTCAAAAATACTGTACAGAATTTTTCATATTTTATATATCTTAATTCAGTCTGATAGCTTGGTTTGTGGAACTCAAACATATACTACATTCAGATTATTCCAAGTATTTTATGTTTTCATTGTTATTGAGAATAGAAACCCCAGTTTCATTTTATTTTCTAACTGGTTATTGCTGCTAAATAGAAATGCCTGTTTTTATACATGCAGCTATTTTAAAATATATAGGCACAACACATAAATGACCAAAAAAGAAACAATCTTCATTTCTCTATAAATTAACCCAGTTTAGCTCTCCAGCAGCCATTTCCACTGAGCGTAGGGGATAAAAATCAGTCTCACTATTCAGCTGGAACTTGGGCACTAGTATTTAATATTCTCTTTTCACCTACCCATTCTCCTCCCCTCCTCTTCGACGTGTTCCACGTGGGGCGGAGAGAGACATCCCGTTCAGAAATGCCCTGTCCCTTGGCCCATGTCCCTACTGGAGAGATCTGGGTCCGTTTCAGCACAGACACCACCACCAAGAGGAAAGACCAGGGTGGGCTGGACTCTCCTGCTGCTACTCAGCCCGCAGCTCGCCCCTGCTGGATCCACTCGCTCCTGATCCTCCGTGGTCCCTCGGGCCTCAGCTTTCAGCCAGCCCCCCAGTCTGCCCACCCCAACCCCACTGGGATGGGAGTTCAGAGGGCCACCCCCACCACAGGCTCTGTTTGCTCTCTTCTCTTTTCATGCCGCTTCCTCTAGACCAGACACGTTATAACTTTGAGAAAGGTCTCGTTATCACACAGGTTGTGATTCAGTATAATGTGAATCACATAAATGTGATGGAGGGAGACTTGGGAGGTTCCTATTAGGATTCACAAGGGCTACAAATCTTTGAGCTAATATTTCAAAAATACTACCCTACTGATATCATGAGCTTGTCTCCCTCTACTATGAAATTCAAACATATGGAAAAGCAACCAGAATAGTAAAGCCCCACGTCCCTGTCACCCAGTTTCCACAAGTTTCCATTTAGCCTCTCACCCTGCCCCAACTAAAAATCCTACCTTCTCAGTCTCCTCCCCCACCTCTTAGAGTTATTTTAAAGCCAATCCCAGATATTATATCATTTTGATCTGGAAAAATTTTAAAACTCTTTTCTAATAATTTTTCAGAAAAGTCCTTCCTTTGGTTGTGTTCCATAGGTTTTGAGAAGAAGCATCTATTCTTCGTTATTTTTTAACAAAGACTGGTTACTTTTTCATGGGTTATTACATTTTTTATTTGCTCTTTGACCTAGTGTATTCGGGAAAGTATGTCTTAATTCCCAACTAGCTAAAGTGCTGCTGGTTAAAGTATCTGGACTGTACTTAGTTTGTTGAACTTGAGACAGCCCTCGAGGCCGAGTACACAGTCACCTATTACACCTGTATTATAGTGGGACACTGGAAGGTGAAGTCTCCATGATTCCATCTTATTTATTAATTTTACCTCCTAATTATTATTTTTATTGAGATAACATGCATTTACCATACTGTATATGATGCATAGTGCACCATCCCACCCCACCCCCAAAGCGCCTTTACCCTGGGCCACTGGGGCACCACACTCCCTCTCTAGCAGCCTCCATCCTGCAGTCATATTTCCACAGTTTGTATTAGTTTCATTAGTTCTCGTTTCTGTATATTCCACATGTGAGTGAAATCATTCAGTAATTGTCTTTCTCCTTTTGACTTTTTTCACTTAACATGATCCCCTCCAGTTCCATCCATGTTGATGCAAATGGCAACATTTCTTTTCCCTTTTTTCACAGCTGAGTAGTAGTCCATCCCATCCTGTACATAAACCATTTCTTACTCAGTTCCTCTGTCTCTGGGCACTCAGGTTGTTTCCATAATTTGGCTAATGTAACTAGTGCCGTAATGAACACAGAAGCATATATATCCTTTCAAATAGGTGCTTTTGTATTCTTTGGGTAGATCCCTATAAGTGGAATTGCTAGATCACAAGGCATATCTCATTTTTAATATTTCGAGGTTAAAATCCTCTGTCTTGGAGCCTTTGGATGACTGTGGTCCTCTCTAACATCCTGACTGCCACTAGCTGACCCTGAACCTGAATGCCCAGCTGTAGGGTAAAGAAAATGTCAGGCTTTTCTGCCCTTCCGCCATCAGGATAGATGATGGATCCTTGTCCTGAATGCATGCCTGATGGTGGGCACCTGGAATAGGGTGTGGGCATAGGTAGATGGGATTCACCTGGGCTAAGACTGTTTTTTTTAAGGGCGGCGTCACAGGGATGCCAGTAGAAGCCGAAGCAGTAGAAGCCGAAAGAGAAGCCAGAAGCAGAGAACTCCAGAGAGCCCAGAGAGAGTGCGGATTTGCTGGGGGCTGGGAGGACTGCCAGCCTCCCGGCCCCCCAGCACCCCTGCCTGCCACGTACCCGTTGAACCCCAATAAAAACCTGCAAAACCACTGAGGACTCTGACTCCTCCTTTAACCGGTCTGCATGGGATCAGAAAACCTGCACTATGCCCATTCCTGGCCTTTACACCAGCAAAGCAGCTCCTGAGTTCCTGACATACAGCCACTATGAGAACAAGTATTTGTTTTCTTACACTAACCGCTGGGGTCATCTGTCATGCACAATAGCTAAGGAACCAAAAAAGAAACAGTCTTCATTTGTAAATGAAGCTTTGTAACCACAATTGCCCTTCAGAGTTCTCCCAAATTGGGTGAAGGGGAGAGGAATTTACATCCTCAGCTGACGAGTCATTTGATGTGGATTTTACACACACACACCCCCTCCCCAAACGGGAGCTTGACTGGGGAAGCAGTTTAATTCAACCGAGGCCAAGTTTTAAAGTGTCTTACCTGACAGTGGTTGAGAGACCCTCTCAGCAGCTCAAGGAACATATCTTCGATCCCACAGCAACGGGGCCCAGCAGCCAGCATCTACGTGCCATGGCTGGTGTGAACTCTGCCATGGCTCAAAAAACGGGCTTAAGATGCACAGCTGAAAGCACCAGAGTAGCCCACCCTCTAGAGAAAGATGCCTCACCTGGCGCCACCTCCCAAGGAGGCTTCCACCAAATGCTTCCCACCCTCAGTCCGCACTGGAAGGCAGGTAAGGGCTGCACAGAGCCCAGGTGGAGGGTGTGGCTTGCCCTCTGACAACAGGGACCAGTTCATCTGCGGATCTTTTCAAGCCTCTTCCTCCTCAGCCTACTCAGCGCCCGTATGAGGATGGAGACCTTTCTGATGATCCACTTGTGATTCTCTTAGTAACATTTTCTTCACTCTAGCTGATTTTAAGTATATAGCATATGACACATTAAACTTACAAAATGTGTTAACTCACTCTTCATCGGTTATGCTTCTGGTCAACAGCAGGCTAGTAGTCAAGTGTGGGGGTCAACAGCTAGATACGGATTTTCAATTACACAGGTTCAGTGCTCAACCCCTTTGTTCAAGGTCACTGGTGTCGTGTTCCCAGCAGGAAGTGACACAGAACGGGAAGCTATAAGATGATCTCTTCTGAGCATCAGTGTGGCTGGGGTTTCATTCTCTACTTGCAAACCCATCAGTCAGTGTTCTTGCTAATTGATCTATTTCAGGAAGAAGCAAGGAGACTGAAGAAGGATGGCAGGATGGAGAGGAGAGACCATGGGTTGACTCTAGACCTTTGTGTGACAAGGATGTGAACTTCTCAAAGGCCAGGTGGACAACAGGCAAAATAAATGGTCTCAAGCTGTCTTGTGGGACTCTCACCCAGGAGAACAGGTGTAATGGCGGGTGCAGCATTGGAGGGGAGATCAGACTTGAGAGCTCTCCCATGCAAAGAATGAGGGGACGTGGCCCACAGGCCTTCCCATGTGTGCCCTATGAAAGGGGTTTCAAACCAGGGCCAGTTATCCAAAGAAGCAGGGCTCAAATAAGAGAATTTCAGTGGTGGGGCCTCCCCGGTGCTGCGGCAGTTGAGCGCTGGGCTGTGAAGCTGCCCGCAGCCTTTGCAGTGCCGGTTCCATGCTTGGCCGGCTGGAGAGGGTCCCACATGGCTCGCCAACCTCTCCAGCCGCCGGCTGCTCCCCTCAGCAGTGTACTTTGTCAGTCTGCCTGTTCTGTTCCCCGCTCTGGCTCTGGTGAATCCTCTCACCCTCTCACGCTTCTAACTGTACCCAGTGCTTGTATAAATAAGCAAATAAATCTTAAAAAAAAAAAAGAGAACTTCAGCGGTGGCCAGCATGGGACACCTCAACACAGAAGCCAACTCTTGAAGAAGATAGTTGAAGAAATGTCAGCCAGAACGAGGACTTGCCCCTTCCCACCATAAGGTTCTAAGATGCCACTTAAGTCACGAGATTGACACTTCTACATGGTCTGACTTTCAGTAAGTGAAATTGAACAGAAGTGTGGTTAAGGGATGGAAACGATTCAAAAGAGCAGTGATTGGGGAAAATGTTGTTTTAAAGCCGTTGCTTTGGGAGGGCTCAACAAACTAACAATATTTGCTGCAAAATACTTGCTGGAATTACCCTGTGTGCTGCGCCAGCATTCATAGACTCCACGACCTACACAGACGAATAAAAGATGTCGAGGAAGAAATGTTATGTCGTAAAATAAGGATAAAGCGGATTTTCTGAAGCAAACAAGTCTCCAGTGTGGACCTGTTTTCCCGTGTTCCACTGAGGTGGTTATTTTACCAACATGATGGGTGCGTGATGGAGAGAGCCAGTTCTCGAATTGTTGAAGCAGACTAGACGGTGACGATCCAGTTTCTAGTTTCTAAGAACGGTTCCGTTTGAGTTGCCAGGAACAAGCCCAGCGCAGAGACCGAAGCCCTGAGGCTGAGAACTGCCTGTCGAGCGACACTCCGCCATCAACCTTCAAAAGCAACTGCTCATTGCAGCCCCACCACAGACGCCCTGTGAAAGTCCTTCAAGTTTGAAGAGGGAAGCACTCCTGACACTAATTCGAGGAACCGCCCTGCAGATTCCAGCTGCAGCCCTCAAAGTAACCACTTTAAAACAGAAAACATTAAAAAAAAAATCACCCTAGTACATATAAAAGCACCCCCTCAGTGCATTATCAATCTCCCAAAGAATGCATTTTTACTACACGGGTGGTCGGCGAAGTCCTGGTTTAGAACCCCGACAGGGGGTTTACACCCACAAGGGCCGTCTACACCGCGAGGAGCCCCGCCCCCACGCCCCGCCGCGTCGCCTCGGGTCGGGGGCTGAGCCGAGGCCTGGCCGGGCCGCCGCAGGGCGCAGGCCTCACCCCCGCGGGGCCCCGCCGCGCCCGAGGGAGCGGGGTCCCCCCGCCCCGGCCCCCGCGAGCCGCCCGCCAGCCCGCGCGGCAGGCCGGGAGCACCCCCAGCCCGGGCGGCGACGGGGGCGCGGGCCCAGATCGCGGGGCCAGTGCGAGCGCGGGGGGAGCGCGCGGCGCGCAGGTGACGCGGGTCGGGGACGCGCAGCCCAGGGGCCGCACCCCGGGCCGCCGCGCCCGCCACGCCCCCTGCCGCACGGCCCGACGGGAGCTCCGGCCAGCGGCGCAGCCTTGGCACCGCCCCCACCGCGGGGCACGCCGGGAAAGTCGAGTCTCCCCCCCCCCCCTCCGCCCCCCGCCCTCCTTTAAACGGAGCGCGCAGTCTTCTCGGAAGGAGTGGAGCGCCCGGGCCCCGACCCTCGCGCCCGGAAGAGGCGGGACGAAGACGCTAAGGCCCGCCCCTGCGCCGGAAGGAGGAAGGCGGGGTACTGCCGCGGCGGGCGGGCGGGAGAGGTCACGTGACGCAACGGCCCGCGGCGAGGAGAGGGCGGGGCCGGCGCGGGGGCGGGGCCGGCGCGGGGGCGGGGCCGCCCTTCCCCTCGGGTCACGCGCGCAGGAAGCGGCGCGGGCGCGGCGCGGCGATGGGGACCTCCCTGGACATCAAGATCAAAAGGGCGAACAAGGTGTACCACGCCGGGGTAAGTGGGTGCGCGCCCGCGGGCGGCGTTGGCCCGCAGCCCCGTGCACGTCTGGGTGCGCCTCGGCGGGGCCGGCGGGGGCGCGCCGCCGGGGTCCCCCAACCCCCCCGCCAGGGGCGGCCCCGCCGGGTCCTGGCCCCGCCCCGGCCCCGCCAGGTGAGCCCGGCTGGGTCCTGGCCCCGCCCCGCCCCCAGGTGAAGCCCCGCCGGGTTCTGGCACCGCCCCGCCCCCGCCAGGTGAGCCCGGCTGGGTTCTGGCACCGCCGCGCCCCCAGGTGAAGCCCCGCCGGGTCCTGGCCCCGCCCCGGCCCCGCCAGGTGAGCCCGGCTGGGTTCTGGCACCGCCCCGCCCTCAGGTGAAGCCCCGCCGGGTTCTGGCACCGCCCCGCCCCCGCCAGGTGAGCCCGGCTGGGTCCTGGCCCCGCCCCGCCCCCAGGTGAAGCCCCGCCGGGTTCTGGCACCGCCCCGCCCCCGCCAGGTGAGCCCGGCTGGGTTCTGGCACCGCCGCGCCCCCAGGTGAAGCCCCGCCGGGTCCTGGCCCCGCCCCGGCCCCGCCAGGTGAGCCTGGCTGGGTTCTGGCACCGCCCCGCCCTCAGGTGAAGCCCCGCCGGGTTCTGGCACCGCCCCGCCCCCGCCAGGTGAGCCCGGCTGGGTTCTGGCACCGCCGCGCCCCCAGGTGAGGCCCCGCCGGGTTCTGGCACCGCCCCGCCCCCAGGTGAGGCCCCGCCGGGTTCTGGCTCCGCCCCGCCCCCGCCAGGTGAGGCCCCACCGGGTTCCTTCCCCGCCAGGTGAGGCCCGGAGCCCCCGCGGAAGGGCTCGGGTCTCGGCGCGGGTCTGTGCGCTCTCGCGGCCGCAGTGGCACTGAAGTGCAAGTCGAGAAATAAACACCGTAATTCCGCCTTTCACCAGCCCTGTGCCACGGGGCGGTCACGGCCCCCGGGCCCAGGTTCCTTATTTCGCAGAAGGAGGATGTTGCGTCCCTGGGCCTCGGGGTCGCGCGCCTCCCCCTCCCTCAGGGGCTGCTGCGTGGCCCCTGCCCGCTCGCGCCTGCGGGACACGAGGGAGAGCGGGGCTGGGTTCCCGCAAGTGCCGCGCAGCCGCCCAGGGACGGCCGCCGGCGGAGATCGCGAACCGAGGCTGAAATCTCGGGTGCCCGACGGTGGGGGGACCCTGAGGTTTGCACACAATAAATGCGGCCACCTCGCAGGTGCCGAATTACCCCGGGGAAAAAACTACCTGTGAAGGAGGAACGCAGGTTCTCCCTGGCGACTGGCAGGGAACGGACACCCCCTCAGCACCCTCTGCGGGGCCGAGGACCCCCGGCGTTGTGGGGGGCAGAGTCCTGGACAGGGGGTGGAGCGAGGGGCCCCTCAGCTGTGTAGTATCCCTCTGCGGAGTGTTTAACCTAAATCAGTCCATACGGAAACAGACGTATCCAAATTGAGGAAAGTTCTGTGAAATTTTGGATTCTTCAGAAATGTCAACATCATGAAAAAAAATATTGGGCATTTATTTTTAGGTTAAAAGACACTAAAAGAATAGGACCCGACCAATACAATGTATAATTTTGGATACATTTGCATGTGGCTCCTAGTAAATACCGTTTTGCATGGGTGTTAAGTATCTCTGGTGTGATATATGTATTTTGGTTATGTGGGAAAATACTCCACGGGCTGAAGAGTTTGGGGGTATAGTGTCACAGTAACTACATTTTATGTGGTTCGGCCATTGTGTTCCTGTGCTGGACCCCTGTGCATACACTCCTGTGCATACTGTTGCTACGTGAGAGAGCAAAAGGCAAAATACTAACAGTTGGTGACCCTGGTGGAACCTACATGGATCTACTTTGTATTCCTTGTTTTAAGTAACAGCTTTATTGGAATCTAATTCAAATAGCATAAAATTCACCCTCGTCAACATATCGAATTGTGTGGTTTGGCTATATTCCCAGAGCTGTGCCCCCATCACTACCGTCTAATTTTAGGATATTTTCATCACCCCCAAAAGAAATGCTATCCCATTAGCAGGCGATGCTCATCCTGCCCCCCTCTGAGCCAGCGGCGACCACAGATCTGCTTTCTGTCGCCAGACGTTCCATATAGAGAATCACGTAAAAAAAATAAAGAGAATCACGTAGTGTGCGATCATTAGCTGCCAGTGCCTGTTTTCTCAGCGTTCATACCTGTTGTCAGGCCCGCACTCTTTTTTATGACTGAATGATATTCCATTGCTCAGATAGACCGCGTTTTATTTATCCCTTCCTCTGTGGATGGACATTTGCGTGGCTTTCACTTTTTGGCTGTTATGAACAATATTAATATAAACATTCTAGTACAATTTTTTTGAGTGCATGTTTACATTTCTGTTGGGAATATATGAAGGAGTTGGATCCTGGGTGACACGGTAACTTTCTTTTTAACTTTTTAAAGAGCCACCAAACTTTTCCAAAGCGCCTGCTCTCCTTTATGTGCCACTAGGAGCGTGTGGGCCCCATTTTTAGTCTTTTGTGTCCTCATCATTTCTCTCTAAATTGGAAAATCTCAGTAAGGATTGGGGGAGGCAGTGGCAAGAAATCATGTACATTTGCTTTAATATTTACTGTTCCATTAAAAAGTTAGCGCTGTCTATTCAGAGATGTAACCCTAGCCGAGATGCTGAGATGTCTTCTGTGGTGAACATGTGGCAAAAGTGACAAATAGTACACAATGAAGCAGGTTTGGCACAGTGACCCCCCCCCCTGCCTGGTTTGTCCTTACTGTGTGAGGGTGTCCTCTGCCACCCTCCCCCTGTTGCCTGGCACAGGTTTTCCATTTTTCTCTATGTCTCAGTAGCACTGGTGCCCAGTCACTGAAGACTTGCCTCACCTGTGGGCCGTCAGCACAGCACCTGTCCTGGTTGGCAGGTGATAGCTGCCAGTGAAGCCTGTCCTTTGGTCCCACGGTTATTGGTGAAGGGAGATGGATTTGTCCACATAACCACATGCTCCAATCATTGGTCACCCTGGAGCTATTTGGGAAGCCCCAGGGTAGTTTTGATGGCCAGGCAGTATCACTGCCATGATACCAATAAGGACACTGAGGCCTGGGCCCTGTCCACCACCTCCCAGCTGATGGCAGAGCCTGGACCCCAGGTCAGGTGGCGGCATTTCAGAGTGCTCTGTGATACCGACCCCTCTAAGAGGGGCCACTTTCTGCAAAACGGAGGAATTTGTGTTGTAGACATAGTTGTTACTAGTTTCCAGCGGTGCTGGCATTGTAACATTCAGTGAAAAAAAAGCTGCTGTGATTTCTACTTGGAAAATAGCCCACCCAGTTGCTGCACTTTCAACATCTTGGTTGTGGGACTGTCTGAAAACATTTCTGATTCTTTGGACACCAGAGACCCCAAATACTTGGGTTTAACATTGGCCCTTGACACAGGCACTCTCTGACCAAATGGCAGAGTTTTAAAAATTACAGTTGGATCACTTTTGTAATTAGGAGTGTAATCCGTGCCCTGTTAACAGCTTCTCCCCTTGCAGAAGGCTGGACAGGAAAGCCAGGCCTCTCTCTGACCTCTTCCCTGGCCCTGTCCGTCTCCTCTCACACAGACTTGCCTCTGAACTAGACGGACATACCTGGCTCGTGCTTGCTTTATGTCGCACCTTCATCTGGATGCTTTTCTGCCATGTCTGATCAATCTCATTCTTTTTTAGATTGTTATAATATTCAAAACATGTATTCAGTCCATGTCTGCAGCCTCATGACACAGGTCAGTAGAAAGGAAGGGCGATGGGGAGCTGGGCTGGGGCCTGGGGAGCAGAGTAGGAGGGGGACAGGGGCCCTCAGGCGCTTCAAGGGGGCGGGGTGGAGGCTGGCGATGCTTGAGCCTAGTTTTGTAAGCTGGGAGCCAGGCCCGGGTCTCCTGCCCCACCTACACTGTTTGTTTCTGGCAGAGCCATGGACTGTCAGCCACGTGAACAAGAACTTGGAGACATTTGTAAAGCGACCCTAGTCCAGCGAAAGGTTTCTGGTACGGTTGCCTCGTCACATTTGATGGCAGTTTTTGAAAGCAACTTCACGTTTCCTTCTCTCCAAAATACTTCTTTTCTTTTCCTTGAGTTTTAGACAGACGTTGGTAGGATATATTTTCAGTTTGCCTTAGCCTCAGAGTTATACATCGAACCCCCCAATCCACCCTTGCCCCCATTACTGTGTTTGCTTCAGGACAGTCACTCTTAATGATAAATATGGGAGCGGGACTGCAGAATCCCTGTAAAGATGGCTGTCAGCACTCTCATTCGGAAATAGAAAATCACAGAAACGGTCCAGAATTTTATCCCTCGGGGTCTTCACACTCAGCATGAGCAGCTCTCCCTGAGAGCCTGGGGCCTGAGGCCGGGCCCCCGGCCCCCAGAAGTCATTTTCCCTGGTCGGGAAAGTAACCTGTGTGTCCACAGCCCGCGGATGGAATGTGAGATGATAAAAATTACCTGATTCCAGTGAAGGGTAATGTCCCGAGGATGCAGCCAACATTGTTTTACAGTCTCCCCTCTCCACGCTCGTCCGCACAGACACCGAAGAGGTGGCATTGCCCCCATTTGCTGGGCGAGTGGACGGAGGCTCAGAGGATTCAGGGACATGCCGGGGCACCCCGTGAAGGATTACCTGAAACTATGTCTTCCCCTCCCAAGGTCACAGCTCTGTGTGCCACTTAGCTCTCCCAGGGTGGCGCTGATAGCACACGGGGCTTTTGTCGTGAGGGCTAAGTGAGACCGCGCTTAGACATTCCCGGGCAGCCCTGCCCTGCGGTCAGGGCCCGGTGGCAGGTGGTGGTGGTGCGGCCTCTTCCACGGCGGCATTTTCTGGAGTTGCTCTCCGTCTGCCTCGGCATCTGCTCACCGTGCGAGCCCCCGCGTGGGAAGTCCTCAGCAGGCGTCTCGACCCTCGGGCTCCTCCGCTCCAGCCGGGAAGGAGGGAGGCCAGTGGTGGAGGAGGGCAGATAAGGGGTGACAGCACTGTGGGTGCTGAAAGTGAACGTGGTTTTGCTGTTGCTGGGAGCGTTGTCTGGTGCAGCAGATGTGCTCTTGGCCAAAAAGTCGGACTCAGCTACACTGCAAGTTCTGTTATATTTTCAATGCACTAGAAGAGCTGATTGGTTACATTTTTTCGTGATGTAAATATAAGTCATTTGTTTTTATAAATTCAGAGCATTTCATTTCTGGTATATGTCCCCATGAAAGTGACGCCGTTAACTGTTAGGGTTGTGAGAGCATGAAGACGAGACTGCCCAGCACAGCGAGGCTGCCTGGCAGAGGGTTTGTGCCCTGTGGGCTGCTCCCCTAGCCACAAGAACCTCTAAGTTTACATTCTGTTTTATTTGGCTTGCATGTAATTTCTTGTTTTAAAAAAACAAGAAGAAAAGGTCTGTACATAACAGTTATTATGAAGACAAATCGCCGAGTTAGAATGGTATTAAAATAAAACCCTAACCACGCAACAGCATGGTGGAACAGAGAGGCAGGAATCAACCTCTCTCCTACAAACCACTATGAGAAGGATTGATACGAGCTCTTAGCAAAACCAGATGCTTTGAACCAGCTATGCAACACCAGGACTTCTCCAGGGTGTTCACAAACCAAAAAAAAAAAAAAAGAGGTTCCATTCTCGGCGGGCATCAGGCCGCACTGGGAAGTCACCCCCACCCAGCCGGTGACAACTCCCAGCACACTGGGCCCCTGCCTGGGACTCCCAGCACCCTACTTTGTATCTGGGTCCCTCGGATACCCCTGCGTGAGCAACCCAGACCACAGCACCAGCACCAGCTCTTCAGGAACAGACAGAACTCCAAGATGCAAACGTTTTTTTCCCTCAACCTCAATTTGAAGCCCCAAAGGCCGGCTGCATGGGGAAGTGCATCCCGCTCAGCCTTCTGGTGCCACCCAGCAAACTGGGCCGCAGTGTATACTCACCAAATGAGGGAGCACCAAAATCCATTAGATTATTACTGAAATCTCTGGGAACAGACATTGGAGAAAATATATAAGTGTAGGAGATTTCAGCACCTCACTCTCAAATCAACGAGACAAAATACACAAGGACACAATAGCCCTAAATGAAGATCTAGATCACATGGGCCTAATAGACATCTATAGGACACTGTACCCCCAAAAAACCTAATATACATTTTAAAAGATTTCTTTTTTGCATAGAAAAACTGGGGTTTAGGCCAGCGGTATGGGGATTGAGAAGATTCACCAGAGACAGAGTGGGGAGCAGAGCAGGCGGATTTACTGAAATATACTGCTCAGGGGAGTAGCTGGTGAGATAGGAGAGGTCTGTTGCAGCACTTGTGGGTTAACTCCCTGGCTGGGGATCAAAATCAGGCCATAGTGGTGATAGTGCTGAGACTTAACTCTAGGCCATCAGGGAGGCCCCGAATATACATTTTTAAAGTGCACATGGATCATACTTCAGGATCCACCACATACTGGGTCACAAGACAAACATCTATAAGTACATGACTATTGAAATCATACCAAGTATGATTGTCTAACCATAAAGGCATCAAACTAGAAATAAACTGTGAAAAGAAAGCAAGGAGCTCTCCCATTGCATGGAGACAGAACAACCTACTACTGAAAGATCACTGAGTAAATGAGGAAATCAAAGAAGAAATTAAAAAATACCTTGAGATGAATGACAATGAGTACACAGCTTTCCAGAATGTATAGGACACAACAAAAGCAGTATTAAGAGGAAAGTATATAGCAATACAGGTGCATTACACCCCCCCCCCAAACCAACCTAATTTCCCATCTCAAGGAACTAGAAAAAGAACAACCAAAAATCCAAAAAGCCAGTAGAAGAAAATAATAAAAATTAAAGCAGAAATAAATGAAATAGAAATACAAAAGACAGTCCAAAAGATCAATGAACCCAAAAGCTGGTTCTTTGAAAAATCACAAAGAAAAAGAGGGAGAAAACTCAATAGGATCATAAATGAAAGAAGAGAAATTACAACTGACACAGCAGAAATCCAGAGGATAATTGGCAATTACTAGAATACTTAAATGCTAACAAGTGCAACAATCTAGATCAGATGGACAAATTCTTAGAATTATACAGTCACCCAAAACTGAACAAAGAGGGCCTCCCCGGTGGTGCAGTGGGTTGAGCACAGCTCTGTGAAACTGTCCACAGCCTCTGCAGCGCTGGTTTGATTCCCAGCCGGCCAGGGAGATTCCCATATGGCGAGACAGACCTCTCCTGTCTCGCCCGCTGCTCCCCTCAGCAGTGCTTTCAGTCCGTCTGCCTGTTCTGCTCCCTGCTCTGTCTCTGGTGAATCCTCTCACCCTCCCACGACTCTGGCCTGTACCCCAGCTCTTACATAAATAAAAATAAATCTTAAAAAAAAAAACTGAACAAAGAGGTAGTAGAAAACTTAAACAAACCAATCAGTGAAACTGAAACAACAATCAAAACCCTCCCTCCACAAAAAAGAGCCCAGGACCAAATGGTTTCACAAATGAGTTCTACCAAATGTTCAAAGATGAACTAATGCCTAGCCTACAAAAACTATTTCAAAATATTGAGAAAGAAATACTAACAAATACATTTTATGAGGCCAACACTAAACTAATATCAAAACCAAAGACAACATCAAAAAAGGAAAACCATAGACTTACCTCCCTAAAGTACACAAATGCAAAAATCCTCAATAAAATCTTAGCAAACTGAATCTGACAATGCATCAAAAGGATAATACACCAGGACCAAGTGGGATTTATTCCAGGGACGCAAGGTTGGTTCAGCACTGAAAATCAATGTAATTCACCACATCAACAAAAAGAAAAATGAAAACCATATTATCATATCAATAGATGCTAAGGAAGCATTTGATAAAGTCCAACATTCATTTATGATGAAGGCCCTTGACAAAATTGGGATAAAAAGGACATATTTTAAGATAATAAAAGCCATATATCACAAACCCACAGCCAACATTATTCTTGTGTGTGTGTGTGTGTGTGTGTGTGTGTGTGTGTGTATTTATTTATTTATTTTACACAAGCACTGGGTGCAGTCAGAAGCGCGGGAGGGTGAGAGAATTCACCAGAGCCAGAGCGGGGAGCAGAGCAGGCAGAAGGACCGAAGTACACTGCTGAGGTGAGCAGCGGGCTTCGGGAGAGGTCTGTGTGCCATGTGGGACCCTCCTCCGGTGGCCGGGGAGCAGCTGGGGATCGAACCGGCGCTGCAGAGGCTGCGGGCAGCTTCGCAACCCAGCGCTCAACCACTGCACCACCAGGGAGGCCCCCCCAACATTCTTAATGGTGAAAAATGGAAAGCCTTTCCATTAAGATCTAGAGCAAGGCAGGGATGTCCACTCTCATCACTGGTTATCGATATATACTGGAAGTCTTAGCTAGAGCAATTAGGCAAGAGAAAGATAAAAAAGAATGCAAATTGGGAAAATTAAAACTATCATTATTTGCAGATGATATATATAGAGAAAATACTAAAAACAAAAACTAAGAACAATACAAAATAAATACACAAAAGTCAGTAGCTTTCTTATATGCAAACAATCAGTCTCATTGAAGAGGAAGAAATTAAAACCATTACATTTACAATCATACCAAAAAATTAAATATCTGAGAATAAACCTAACGAAGTGAAAGACCCATGCCAGGAAAATTACAAAATATTGTTGGAAGAAGTAGAAGACACAAAGAAATGGAAAGATATTCCCTGCTCACAGATCAGAAGAATTAACCTTATTAAAACAACCATCTTACCACAAGCAATTTACAGGTTCAGTGCAATTCCAATAAAAATCTCAATGTCTTTCTTTAAAGAAATGGAACAAATATTGTTAAAATTCATACAGAATCACAAAAAAACTCACATAGCCAAAGCTTTCCTGAATAAAAGGGGGAAGAGTAGAGGTATGCCCAGACTTCAAACAATTCTACAAAGCCATTATAATAAAAACAGTACAGTAATGCAGTGAAAGGAGAGACACAGACCAATGGAATCAAATTGAAAGCCCAAAAATAAAACCACATATACATGGTCTATCTGTGACTAATCTTTTTTTTTTTTTTTAAAGATTTATCCATGCATACAAGACCTGGGGTGTAGGCCAGAGGTGTGGAGGTGAGAGGATTCACCAGAGACAGAGTGGGGAGCAGAATAGGCAGATCTACTGAAATACACTGCTGAGGGGAGCAGTGGGAGAGTCAGGAGAGGTCTGCTGCACCATGTGGGTAGCTCTCTGGCCGGGGATTGAACTCATGCTGCAGTGGCTGCGGATAGCTTCATAGGTTGCATCTTAACCCTTTGCGCCACCAGGGAGGCCCTGTCTATGACTAATCATTGACAAAGGAACAAAGAATATACACTGGATCAAAGAAAGTCTCTTGAATAATGGTGGTGGGAAAACTGGACTGCAACATGCAAAAGAAAGAAACTGGACTATCTCATACCATACACAAAAACCAATTCAAAATGGATAATAAAACTTAACTGTAAGACCAGGGCACCAAAGAATAGATAGAAGAGAATATAGGTGAAATACTCCATGACATAAACCTCAGAAACATCTTTGAGGACTCATCTCCAGCAGCACAGAAAATGAAGAAGATAATCAAACTAAAAAGAGCTACTGAACAGCAAAAAGAGACAGTAAGCAAAATGAAGAGACAGCCTACTGATTGGGAGAAAACATTAGCACGTAATACAACTGATAAGGGACTGATACCAAAGATCTCCAAAGAGCTTACACCAACTCAACAAAGCACACAACCCAGTCAAAAATGGGCACAAGAGCTAAAAGGACACTTCTCCAAAGAAGGAACACAAATGGCCAGTAGGCATGTGAAAAAATGTTGAACACTAAATAACAGGGAAATGCAAGCCAAAACCACAAGGAGATACCATCCCCCACCAGTGAGAACAGCTCATATTAAAAAAACTGGAAACAACAAGCGTGGAGATAAAGGAACCCTCTTACACTGCTGGTGGGAATGCAGACTGGTCCAGCCACTATGGACAGCTGTGTGGAGGATCTTCAAAACACTAAACTATGTGATCCAGTGATTCCACTCCTAGGAGTCTACCCCTTGGGCAAAGAACACTAATTCGAAAGGAAACCTCACTCCTATGTTTATGCAGCACTAATTACAATAGCCAAGATGTGGCAACAACCTACATGTCCCCAGACGAGTGGATCAAAAAGTTGTGGTGTATATACACAATAGACTACTACTCAGCCATGAAAAAGATAAACGCATGCCATTTACAGCAGCATGGATAGAGCAGGGATGATGCTAAGCAAGATAAATCAGCAGAAAAAGATAAATATCAGATGGAATCTAGAGAAACCAAAGAAAAGATCAAGAAAAAACAAAACTTGCAAGCTGACCATCGACCTGAGGCGTTCAGCAGGGCACGGGGAGGGAGGGATCAAAACGGCGGGGGAAGAGCACAGGGGACTAAGGTGCTTCGGTGGTGGCTGGCCTAGGGGACTACATCAGGGAAGAAAGCAAATACTGTACAGACATGAACGATGTAAGAAAAAAAATTTTTTCCCCACTCTGTTGTTTTGTTGGATTTTTAATGACCGAATGGTCAGTTACAGTGATGCTGTTACAGGTATTTAGGGTACAAAGTTATAGATCTTTGAGCTAGGAGGGAGCTCACGATCATTTTGTGGGTGGTGTGGCCCTTAGTCACTTAAGCTGCACGTGGGCCTCTTTTCTCATGAGCAATCTCATCTGAAAAGACCTGGTGCCTAAGTCAGAACCTAACCCTCACAGGAGGCGTGAGGCGTTTTCAGAATTATGCAGACCTGCTTGAGAACAGGGTGCCGCAGTTAGTCTTGTAGTTCTCCATCAGTGTGTGTTGCAGATGTTTTTTACTGATCGGAGTGTTAGGAAAGCCTGTCTGACCACCGTGAGTGTGTCCATGTCTAGGCCCCGCAGCAGCTGGAGAAATCTCAGCATGTCACAGATGCCCTTGACCTCCTGCCGGCTGCTCTGCCTCTGACAGGGTGGTTGGGTTGCTTTCTGCCTTCCTCCTGATGGGGCTGAGAGCCCAGCCCAGCCCATTCCAGACCTCCTGACCTTGGGTCTCAGTCCAGACTTCCTGACTCTGACCTCAGTCCAGATCTCTCAACCCTGATTCTCAGTCCCGACCTCCTGACCTTGGGTCTCCACTACAGATCTCCTGTCCTTGGGTCTCAGTCTAGACCTCCTGACCATGGGTCTCAGTGTAGACCTCCTGACCTTGACCTTGGGTCCCAATCCAGATGTCCTGACCCTGATCTCAGTCCAGACTTCTTGACCCTGATTCTCAGTCCACACCTCCTGACCTTGGGTCTCAGTCCAGACATCCTGACCTTAGGTCCCCAGTGCAAACCTCCTGACCTTGGGTCCTCTGCTAGGTGCAGCCTAGCACAGCCAGCCACCCTCTGAGCTGAAACCTGCAGATGCCTTCTCTCTGCCTAGTGGCTGTGGTGATTGGCCCCCAGTGCTGAACTCCAGCAGTGCTGCTCAAGGGCAGGTTTTGGGGAGATGGCGTCTCTCTTATGTTCTTGTGCGTCTGACTCTCCTCACCGCTACCCCAGTTGGCAGAGTTCTCTGGTCTCTCCTGCAGACTCTCCCAGCTGTCACCCTGCTGTCACCCCGCCCGCCTCCCCAGTGTCCTCCACTTCTGCAACACGGGCCTGCTCACCCCTGCTTTTCTTTTTAAAGATTTATTTTTATTTATACAAAAACCGGGGTACAGGCCAGATGTGCAGGAGGGTGAGAGGATTCACCAGAGACAGAGTGGGGAGCAGAACAGACTGACGAAATACACTGCTGAGGGGAGCAGCAGGTGGGACAGGAGAGGTCTGCCGCGCCATGTGGGTATCTTCCCAGCTGGCCGGGATCAAACCCGCGCTGCAGAGACTGCGCTCAACTGCCTGCACCACCAGGGAGGCCCTCACCCCTGCTTTTCTTGGGGCTGAGCCATCTGACTCCTGGCTGCCCCGTTGACCCCTCACCCCCGCCATTCACCCTGGTCCCTGTGTCAGTCCGCCTCCACCCCTGCTGTCACGGTCCTCGTCCTGGGCGCAGGCAGGTTCCGAAAGCCCATGAGCCAGGCCAGCTTCCCTTCTGGGTCCCATCTGAACGTCAGCCATACCTGGGGAGTTTCTAGCCCCCGACTCCACCTGTCGCTTCATTGTGCTCGGTTTGTTCAGTCACGTGGTGTGTGTGATGCTCCTACCAGACCAATCTGCGGCACCTGCCCATCCCTGCCGGGGGCAGAGCAGGCTCCCGGGGGCGCCACTGGCCAGGCTGCCGCCGGCTCTGCCTCAGGGAGCGCTCTGGCGGTGGATGCGGATGCGGATGCGGAAGGGCGTCTTAACAAGCCAGCGGCAGTGCTGCTGGCACCAGAGCCCGTTTCCAAGCTCCCTGGTAAGAGGCCGCTGGGGTTGGGCCTTGCCCCGGGCTCACGCAGCCTCTGGCCACGGGCTCTGTGGTGCGCTGCGCCCCGAGCTCCCTGACGGTGGGCGCCTGGGGGCTTTCGGATGCTTTTCATACAGACACAGGCACGTAAAGATGGGATTTTGTAAAATACTCTGCAAATTGAAGACTTGCCGTCAGTATCAACAATTGCCCCTCGAACTCGGCCGGCTTTCCGTGGCCCGTGTTGCTCCCCGCAGGGGGAGGAAGTGGGGCTCAGAGAAGTGCTGCCGTCCCCGGTGAGGGGCGCTCAGCAGACCTCATGCCCAGCTTCCAGAGGGGGCGTTTCCCCACTGCCAGCTCCAGAGGACACAACAGGGTTGTTTAGGGTAAAGATTTTCCAGAACATTTTGAAGCAATAAAACTTTCACCAAACGGAATCTTAGATAGGATTGTGTAGGTCAGGTTTTTTCAAAACTGAGCACATTCAGAGAGCTGTCCCGTGGGCAGATGCAGGCGGACTGTGCCATTCGAAGCGCTCCCTGACTCCTCAGCCCGAGGCGTCGTGTGTTTCACACTCACCCACAGTGCAGCACCTGCAACAGGCCTTACACATGTGCTTTCATTTCCCGGGGGATTTAAATTTAGAAAGGCAGCGGCCTACCTCAGGGGCTCCAGGCCTGCGAGCTGGTAGCACCTTCCTCCCCGGCAGACTTCAGCAGGTCTGCTTGGGCCGCAGGCCACCTCCTGGGGGTTCCGCCTGGGGAGCGTGACGCCTGGCGAGGGTGACAGGAGCAAGCTAGTGCGCAGCCTTCAAGTCTTCGTGGGAACCTGGACCCGGTTGGCTCTTCCCACCCTGATCCTTGGTGCTCTCGGCTAGAAGATGCTCAGGGAAGCCGTGGGGCCCGCCCTGCCTCCAGCTGCCCTCACTGAAGCCTGTGTCTTTTACTCTCGTTCACACCTGCCCCCCACACTACATGCCCACCGTCATGCCCACCCCCCACACTGCACACACGCACCGTCACGCCCGCCCCCCACACTATACACACTCACCGTCACGCCCGCCCCCCACACTGCACACACGCACCGTCACGCCCGCCCCCCACACTATACACACTCACCGTCACGCCCGCCCCCCACACTGCACACACGCACCGTCACGTCCCGTTCGCGGCTCGGAACCACTTTCTGATCCCACAGGTGCCGGCTCGTTGAGCTGCGCTGGGGCTGATTCCGCATCCTCTTGGTGGTGGTGGAGCTGCGGCACCTGTTTGCTGTTAGGATGCCTAATTTATCTCCAAGTCTTTTACTTCTTTTATGTTCTATTACTTCCCTTCTTAATTAAACTCAAGGAATAAGAAAGGAGTCCCTTGGGTCATAAAATATTTACTCTGCTTGCTTCCGAGGTACTTTGCTGCTTTTCCCTTCTCAGGCCACAGGATTACAGGAGGCGAAGGACCTGTGGGTGCAGGGGCTGCTGTGCCAGCCCGAGGCCCGGGCCCTGGCCTGAGGCTGACCAGGCAGGCGGCGGATAACCAGGAGCAGGACCCTGGGGGGCTGAGGAGGTCCAGGAGGCAGCTTGGTCCCGATTACTTCTGGGACACACTTAGTCGATTACTTTCTCACATGCTGATGAATTTAAATTTTTGAAAATTAGATTTCTGTGTGATTTGGGTCCTGCAAAATAGAATTTGTTTAAAATTTAAAGGTAAAATTATTTCAGAGGAATTTTCATTTAAATTTGCTTATGAGCTTTGTGTGCTTAGGAGCGAGCCGAGCTGCTCGAGCCTGCTTCTTGGCGAGGATGGCGCTCATTTGACTTTAGACTTCAGGGCACGGGGTGGGCATGGGGCCAAACAAAATAGGGAGCACATTTATGTGGACTATCCCGGGCCCCTAAATTCTCCCTGCCGTGAGAGTTGGGCACCTCTCCACGAGGTGACCCGGGGAATCAGCGCCTAGCGGGCCCGCAGCCTGACAGCCGAGTCCGGGGCATTTCCAGTCTTGCTGGTTTTGTTGTCCAGAAACAGCTGCCATCAGCTGCCACTCGCCAGCGTCATGCTGGGCTGGAGGGTTTCAGGGACCCGGGGCTTCCCTTTCAGCCCGCAAACCCGCAAACCCCGCCTTGAGCAACCCGGCTCCCTGGCGTGGGCTCGAAACTGCCCTGCGAGAAGGACGGGGCTGGGGTCCGCGCCCTGGCGCTCGGTGGTCGTCCTCGGGGAGACAGCAGTCACCTGCTAGAGCCCTCGGCAAGGCGGGTCACCCGTGTCACCCTGAGGACCTTGGACCTCTCCTCGGCCAGGCCCCGCGGGCAGAGAGGACACTGGAGATGGCGGTGCTGAGTCACTTGGGCCTTGGGAGCGAGCAGCGGCCTGGAAAGCACCTGCACAGGAAGATTTGGGGGGAGCCGCGGCCAGGCCGCTGTTGACAGCGCCGCATCTCATTGTTCTCGTTTATTGTTAGCTGCTGCTGCTTCTCTGCGGTGCCCGGTTCATGCGTGAGACCCTATCACAGGCGTGGGGGCTGAGGAAAGCCGGAAAGGGGTGTCTCCGCTGGCCACAGTGTGGGGCCCCCAGGGGTCTTGGAATACAACTGGAGTGGCCTTAGTCCCTACAATGGAGAAGAAGCTAAAGGAACGTTTTACTGTCTTGTGTTCCTTGGGAAGAGGCTCTCACCCTTGCCTGTGTGTGAGCGGCGGGGACTTTGCCCTCTGCCCTTAGTCAGACCTCATGGGGGATCTCCTGGCATGGAGTGAAAACGGGGTGATTCCTTGCCCGCCTCCCTGGCCCCCTGGCGTGGCCAGCCCTGAAATCACCCTGCCTCCCACCGGGTCCAGGGCAGCACCTGCTGGCTGGGGAGCCAATGTCTAGGAACGGGAGGGTGAGGGCGGACGGGCTGGCTGACGGTGCTCTCTGCTCCCAGGAGGTGCTCTCGGGCGTGGTGCTCATCTCCGGGAAGGACTCGGTCCAGCACCAGGGTGTCTCCCTGACTGTGGAAGGGACCGTGAGCTTGCAGCTCAGCGCCAAAAGCGTGGGCGTCTTCGAGGCCTTCTACAACTCAGTTAAGGTGAGCGGCCTGGCCAGTCTTGACGCGGATGTCGGGGTTACTTGCCGTCCGACTTTGTTGTCTGTCCTGAGTTTGTAGGGGTTAGTGGGGTTTCATACTTGCCAATCAAACTGAAAGATACTCAGCTGGCCTGACTCTGCAGATCCCCCGCTGCTGCAAGTCTGCGCCTTTCCACCCCCATAGAGGGGAGGGGAGAGGAGCGAGAGGGAGGGGAGCTCCAAGCTCCAAGTGGTCCATCAGCACTTCAGACCCACTTTAGAGGTTGCGCAGCTTCTCAGAGATGCTGAGGCGCGGCTTCAGGCAGCTCCGGCGTCCAGCTGCCATCTCCTTGCCCCCTGGCCGGCGCCGGATGTTAGGGAGGTCAGTCCCTGCTTAAGGTGACTCGTAGGTTCCTGGAGGCTGCGACTGTGAGCAAAACGCTGATAGTGAAGCCAGTGGACCAGTGGCTTATCGTTACAGCGAGGGCTCGGCGCCTGCCTCCTAGTCCCGGCCACACAGACGTCACCAAACTTCTAAACAAAGGCCGGGCACGTCTAATAGCAACAGGCATTTGTCTTCATTCCCTCATCCTCCAACCCACCTAGCCAAGTTCAGGGTCACTGTGGCCAGAGCCGGGCACGGCAGCTCCGGACACAAGGGGGCCCCATCCTGGACAGGACGCCCTTCACCACACCCACACCCACTCCCCCCGGCCACCTGAGACCCGCCAGTACCCTCATGTGCCCCCTATGGTTTGGGAGGAAACCCACACAGACGTGGGGACTCAACACCACCGGACAGGGGCTGCTGGGAACGGTCTTATCTCACCAGCATCGTAACAGAACAACACTGAATGAAGCATAAGTTTCTTGAGCACCTGCTGTGCCACCTTCCCCATGGGGGTGCCTGAGCCTGCTCCTCAGTCTGCTCTTCCCTACCCCGGAGGGGCTGGTGCACCCCAGGGTGAGGAGGGGTGAGAAGGGCTTTGCTGGGTCTGCTGCTTTGTTCCGAGATGAGACTGGGTAAGATATTTGGGGGGAAGAACAGGAATATGAGTTCCCTTCCTACCGTGATCCAACACCCCAGTGTTGGATACACAAACTGTTGCCAGAGACTTGAAAATGGAGCCCCCGCCTGTCGTCTGGACACAGGCACCCGGCGCAGCCCGGGGTGCCCGGCGGAGGGGTCTGCAGGATTGTTAGGACTCGTGTGAAGGCGCCTGCTGATGACTGAGCCGATTTCTGTCTACAGCCAATCCAGATTATCAACAGCACCATCGAAATGGTGAAGCCAGGAAAGTTTCCCAGTGGCAAAACAGAAATCCCTTTTGAGTTTCCTCTGCACGTGAAGGGAAACAAGGTCCTGTACGAGACGTACCACGGCGTGTTCGTCAACATCCAGGTGGGTGTCCCGCGGGTCCACCCCAGAACAGCTCTGCCCAGCGACTTGGTCTCCTTTGGGGACACAGAGCAGTTGGTGGCTCTGGCTCGGCCTTGGCCTCTGTCCAGTTGCGCGGAGCCCTGCAACCCGCACCATCCGCCAGCGCCCTTGCTGCCCTGGGGCACCTTCCTGGGCCGCTGGAGGGCTGCTGCTGTTGGGGCAGAGATCTGATCTGCCCTCACTTCTTTCTGGAGCCCGCCCCAACTTGTCTATTTCATGCGCATAAATATCTCTTTGTTTAACCCCCAGAGGCTACTTTGTTCACACAGGCTTGTATTCTTTACTGAACTAGCCTTGTAAATGAGGGGAAGTGGATTTATGGCTTCCTGTCCACCTCCTGGTTCAGGGGCCCTCACTGTTGCTATTGTTGCTCAGCCCTGACTCAGAGAGGGGGGCGGGGAGGGGGTGGCTGCCCTCACCCAGGGGAGAGAAAGGAGCTTGTGCGGTGCCGGGCGCCCTCGCTGGGACAGCGCGGCTTCCTGGCGTCTGCAGAGGGCCGCACCAGGCTGGGTTTTATTTACCACTTTTAAAGTTTTAGCTGATAATTTGGTCTTGATGGAGGTCACTCCCCTACTTCAAGTATGGCACTTTGATAATAAAAATCCTCAAAAAGGAGAATTTGTCTATATGTGACTTTCATGAATTCCCAGAAAGATCTGTCAGGAGAAGACGCGCGTCGTGTGGCGTCACCTGCTGCAGTAAACGTCTTTTCTCTAAAGAAAAAACTCTCGTCCGGTGTTACTGGCGCAGCTCTCAGGGAGTGCCGTCCCCAAGGACGAATGAAGGCTGCGGACACCCCCGGGGAGTCACAGCGATGATGGGGGGAGGCTGCGGGACGGACAGTTAGACGTGCAGGTGCTGATGTGCAGACACGAACCCTTGGGCCCGCTTTCTAAGCTGGAAGTTCTTTGACCATGAAAGAAAGTGAACGAGAACGCCCTCCAGCAAGACTGAACATGGCATTTACTCCCCTCTCCAGAGTCAGCGCCGCTTGCTTCCCCCACACGTGGGTCTTTAACGCAGGCGTGTAACGCAGGCCGTGCACATCACACACTGGTGATCCCCCCCTCGGGCCCCCCTTTGTTTCGGTCATTAGATTTGACCACTCGAGGGTTAAGCTCCTACGCTACAATTTGAAATTCTGCACCTCCCAAATAGCACACAGCGTTCTAAAAATGAAGAGCTTCTCTTCACCGTCGCCCTGGTCCTTAACCCCTCCTGCCCCGCCGACTCGATACTTTGACTTTTGTCATCTTTCTGCCGTCTATGTTTTTTTCTGAATCATTTCAAAGTTACAGAATCTTGGCACTTGAAATATGTCAATATCTCCAAAAAATAGGGACATTCTCTTAGACGGTCACAGTTAATGTCTGCACACCTATCAAAATGGACAGAATTCAAATGTCGTGTAAATCCCAATTCCTATTTAAATTTTGGAAGAACGCTTCTTGGGAGGAACTAGCCTTGGATGTGTTTTTCGTTCTTTGCTTCACTCAGTTTCTGGGCGGGTCCGTGCCAGCTGCCTGTTGCACCGCAGGGCGCGCGCTCAGCGAGGGCGGCGAGCGGGTGGCCAGGCCAGCCCCCTGAGGGCCGTGCCGCTTGGTTTTGGATAGAAAATGTTGTTGAACTACGACAGCATCTTTCTCAAATCATATAGGCACAAGGAATTTTAGTTACAATTTGAATTGTACTAAAGCCACAGAATCCAAAAGTAAAAATGCTGGCACAGGGCCTCCCCGGTGGCGCAGCGGTTGAGCGCTGGGTTGCGAAGCTGCCCGCAGCCTCTGCAGCGCCGGTTCGATCCCCGGCTGCTCCCCGGCCACCGGAGGAGGGTCCCACATGGCGTGCAGACCTCTCCTGCCGCCCGCTGCTCCCCTCAGCAGTGTACTTCGGTCTTTCTGCCTGCTCTGCTCCCCGCTCTGGCTCTGGTGAATTCTCTCACCCTCCCGCGCTTCTGACTGTATCCAGTGTTTGTATAAACAAATAAATAAATAAATCTTTAAAAAAAAAAAAAAAAAAAAATGCTGGCACAGACGGAAGGCGTGAAGGTCGCCAGCGCCAAACCCCCGACCTGGCCCGTGCTGGGGACTCGTCACTTCGGAGGGCCGCATGACTTGCTTTTTCTTCCCGGTCCCATGATGTTCATTTTTCAACCTTTTATTAGACAAATTCAAGATCGTTGTATCATGGCGCTTAATAGTCTGTTAGTCTTTTGAAATTGTCCTTTGGACAACTATTTTTTCTTTTAAAACTTACTTTAATCCTAGGCAAATTTCATTATGTTTGTTCTAATCCTGGGCCTATTCTAGCAAATTTTTTTACCACACCACAGAATGTAGCAGCACAACGCGCTGCTGAAATTGTTCGGAATGACTCTGAGAGTCCCGGTTCAGAATGCTCTCCCTGGGAGTGTGCTTTGGAGCCGGTGGCCAGCATCTTCCTTCCTGTGTGTTGTGGTCACTGACACACAGAAAGGTCGGATCTTGCACCTCCTTTGGCCTCCTGCTCAAGTCTGAGCCTTGACCCGCCTGCCCCCCAGCAGCCCACACCTTGCGGACCCCTCCCGAGCGCGTGGGGAGATCCCCACAGTGGGACGAGGCCGGGCTCTGCAGCCGGCAGCTCTGGGCTAGAGGCGCGGGCCGCCTAAATGTTCGAGCCTGCGCGTGGGCAGCTGGCAGGTGTGAGTTCAGACCCCACCTCTCCGACCCCAGCGCCATCGTGACTTCCCTTGCTGCGGTAATGAGGTCGTGATTATGGTGCCGGCACCCAGGATGTGCTGGTGTTTGCTGAGTGAACGGATGAGTGACTGGTGGCCATCCTGACGTTATAATGAGTGCGAGGAAGGGCGTGGGAATAACACGGCGCCCAGACACTGTAGCACGAGTTTTCCTCCAACTCCCCCCCCCCACTTGTCACCAGCCGACTCGTATTACTGACTATTGCGTTCGCTCTTATCAGCTGGTGACCAAAAGCGGTGCCTGGAATTCACCACCTTTCACCTGCAAGTTACAGAAATCCAACTCCAAGTAACTCAGCCAAAAATGGGGTCTTGGACCACAGAAGTGGCAATTCCAGGGCAGGTCTGAGGCAGGATGGGTGCCAGGCGTGTCTGCAGCTCTGCTGCTGCACTCTGGGCAGGCTTCCCCCCCGCAGGCACATCCTTGCCAGGCGAAGCTCCTGCCAGCCTGCCGGCTCTCACCTCGGCAGGCCTGCTGTCCACCGGGCGGGCGCGAGCAGGGCGCTTTCTTAGGCCTGTCTTACTGGTCACGCCTGCACCCAGATACGGATGGGGGAGGTCGGCCCTGCCCAACCCCCCAGACTGACAATGAGGAAGGGCAGTTCTCACCGTGTACCGGGAGAGGACAGAGGCGGCGGCATCGTGCGTGCGCTCGTGCACACGTCTGCACCGCATGAACATCGCGTGTGTAACCGCGGCCCTCGCTGACCTTGTCTGGCTGGGGAGAAGAGCAGAAAGAGAGGGAAAGTGAAAACATTCTTGCAGACCAGGGAAGAGCCCGTAACACCTTAGTTATAACAGCAACTGCTTGCTGTATGGGGGTCGGCTGTTGGTAATAACACAGCTTCTTCATCCGACCACCCGATTATACAGAGTATTTTTAACGTCATTGTAAAGCTCCTCCTGGGAAGCTAAAACTGCTGTATCACATGGGTTATGGATTATTTTAACGGTGGTGGTAAAAGCTGAGCACACTGTTCAGTTTTGTTAGCGGACACTCGGCTCAAGGGCTGTGGAGGAGCCCGCCCAGTTCTGGGCCGGCTGGGTGATGGGGGTGTCGGGAGGGCGGGCGGGGGGCTCCCCAGGGGGCCGGTCCTGCAGCGGCCGGCTGGGGCCTCGCAGAGCAATGGCGCCAGCTGAGCTCAAGGCCGGGAGGTGAGTGTATACATGAGGGGCCGTCGTGGCAGCCGTGTGAGGGCGTGTGGGTGTCACTCTGGTCGCACCATTTGGGCTTGTGCTTGCATTCTCCAGACTAAAACCTTGCGAAGACCCTCCCTTTCTTCCGCCCTAAGGTTAAAACATGAAGAGCTGGTTCTAAGGTCGCCGCGGCCGGCTCGCTGACGGTTGTCGGTACCCGTGCCTTCTCGGGGGGCGGGGCACCTGGCACCGAGGGCCCAGGGTCAGGGCTGCACCCTCTGCGGGATGCCCACTTCTGCCTCTGTGCTTCCTCGTCCCTGCTCCGGCAGCAGCCCCTTCACCGGGGCATGCGGGGCGGCGGAGACAGCAGGAAGCGAGGTGCAGAGAAGCGCAGTACCCCATGGCCGGGCTGGCACAGGGAGACAGAGCCAGGGCCTTGCTCTGCCGGGCGCTCCCGAGGTGCAGGTGAGACTTGGCCCCTGTCCCAGGGACTCCCCCCATGGGGGCTGCAGAAGAGGCTGAGGCGTCACTTGAACCTGTTTTTTATAGCAAGGCCCTAAACTCTCTCTAGTGGGCGTATTCATTGGACAGTTTTCCTGAAATAGGTTGACGACGTGTTTCTTTGCACATCATCCTAAGGCTGGCCTCACTAAATGCCGTTTCTCCTCCACCTTCCCCAGTACACCCTGCGCTGTGACATGCGGCGGTCCCTGTTGGCCAAGGACCTGACCAAGACTTGTGAGTTCATCGTGCACTCTGCTGTAAGTGCCCGGTCTCCGCGCGGCGGGGTCTTCTGTGGGGCCTGGGGTTCTACCCTCCTGACGGGCCGATACGTTAGCTGTTGCGGTTTCAGGGCCACTGGGGACACCAGACCCCAGGATCAGGGATGAGGAACCTTGTTTCTCTGGCACAACCAGCAGCACGAGCGTTAGGTGTGCCCCGCGCCCCTCAGCCCAGAGTTGCCCGGGGTACACTGAACAAGGAGCCCATGTAAAGATGGAGACAGCACACAGCCCAGCAGTGCCTCTCCTAGGTGAGGAGACTCGAATTTGAAATGGTATCTGCACCCCTGTGTTCATAACAGCGTTAGCCACAATAGCCAGGCCTGGACGCAACCCAGCGCCCACTGGTGACTGCGGAAGCAGCTGCGGCCCACGTGCTCAATGGGAGACCACTCGGCTAGTGAAACAGAAGGAATAGTGCCTTTGGGGCAACATGGATGGAAGCTGAGCTGAAACAGAAATTAAAATATGTGGTACCAAGACTGTCAAAAAGAAAACCCATGATTGAACTCAGGGAAATGTGCATATAAATGTGAGTGTGTGTGTGTGTGTGTGTATATGAATTAAGTATATAGACAGGTGGCACCTGTCTATACGGGAACACTAACAAATCACAACAAAAGTATCTTTCAGACTCTGAACAGTACCGTGATTCCCGAGGGGTGGGGAGGCGCACAGGGCATCAGCCCCGCGGTGGGGAGGGCGACTCACAGCTGAAGATGCGTCTCTGAAACCTTCACGGCCTGTAAATCAATTAATTTTACTAAATTTAAAAAAAAAGGTTTTTGTGAATGAGTTTGCAGACCAGTGACCTGTGGTTGACAAGTTAAATATTTCCTTCAAATGACGTGAGGAGGAACAGATTGACTCTCAGTATTAACCTGTTAATAACAAATTCACTAAAGAACATGTTCATGAACCTGTTAGAAGAAAACTTTTCCTCAGATGAAACTGTGTGCGCGCGAGGGAGCCTGGCCGATGGCCCCCGCCACGGGTCTGGGCCCGGCGTACTGGGCAGGGCGGTGAAGGGAGCTGTCGCGAGGGGCTCTGCCGTGCGGGGCCGGGCGGGGTTCGTGTCACAGGCAGGTACTTACAGGTGTGGTTCTTCGGGGCAGCGGGGCGGCTCAGCGTCGGAGCCGACTACCGGGCTGGGTTGGGTCCTGGCTCCTCCACCCGCCTGAGCAAGTCATGGAAGCGCCTCGTCCTCACCTGTGACGTGGAGCCAGCGACGGCGCCCGGAGGCCACGGTGCCCGGAGGCCACGGTGCCGACCTGTGGACACGCCGGCGTTTCCTCCTCTCCTAAGAAAAGGACTTGAACATCTCCCAGTAATTGTGGTCAGCTTCTTGGGTCTGGTTTTTAAATTCCGGACCTGAAAGGGGACTTAGAGATCAAAAAATCTGGCCCCTCATTTTACAGATGAGGAAACTGAGTCACGGGGCGTGAAGAAATTTGACGACATGGTTTTGGCAGACGTGTCGGAGCCTGTCCCCCTGGGGCTCCCATCCCGGCTCCCGGGCTACACATGCGTCTCCCTGAGGGGGGCCCGGCCTGAGGACCCAGGCTCTCGGTGGCTGACTGGTCTCCCTCCTGTTTCAGCCTCAGAAGGGGAAACTGACTCCGAGTCCCGTGGACTTCACCATCACCCCGGAAACCCTACAGAACGTCAAAGAGGTGAGACCCCCAGGCTCCCCGCAGGCGCCTTTTCTTAGGAGCCAGATCCCTGACTCCTGCCCGTTGCCAGCTGTTCTTCATTTGGGAAGGAAATCGCCAGCAAGAGGGAATTCCTGACTGTTGTCTGGACCCAAATTAGTCTATTTCCAATTCCGATTTCTTTTAAAACTCGGCAACTACTTAGTAGAGCACTTTCTGGAAGTTTCTCTGGAGGCTGCATGTTTGCCATTTGCCATCTGCTCTCGCTTTGACGGCCCGTAGTCAGTAGGGCTCGTCCTTGAGCCCAGTTGTGGCTCCGCGCGCCACGGTGGCATCTGTCTATATGGGCAGACTGGAGGCGGCCAGTCTGGGAGGGCCGGGCTCAGGGCTGGCGAGGGCATCATCCTCGGAGGCCCAGCAGAGCTGGGGTGTGTCCACCGGGCGTCTCCGGGGGCAGGATTTTTCCGGCAGGAATAGGAACCTTGACTGGATGCTTGCAGGGTGCCGCGTCGGTTCAGCGCAGGAACCACCAGGCCGGGGCCTTCTGAGCTGGTCAGGACAAGTTTATATTCCTGACTTCGGACGGGTCAGAATGATTAGGAACAATCGGTAACAACTGGAGAGAAGAGCTGAGCAGAAAGCACAGCCCCGCGGGGCACCTGTTAGCCCCAGCCCTGGCAGGACTTTCTGACGCGCAGGCTCGCAGCGCGGGGCTTCTCCCGTCCTCCTGGCTGAGAACGGCAGCCGCCGCTGTCCCCTGGGCCCTGGCCGCGTGCTCTCGGGCGCGCTTCCTTGGTTTCCCCCCTTTCCAGGCTCCCGGCGGCTAGACTCGGGTTGTGAGTGGTTTTCTTTCTTTTTTTCTTATTTTTTTCTGTTGTTCACTTTTCTTTTCATCCTGTTTCTACTTTCCTCAAACGTTCAGACCAGGCAGTTGAGCTTTACAGACAGTGAAGGCCGCCAGGCGCTCGCCCTGGCCCGCCACCACGCCTCCCTGCTCGGTGGCAGTGCCTGCCGCCCCGGCTGCAGCTTGGCATGGCTCCTTATGCCTCCTGCCGGCCAGGGCCCGCGTGCAGCGCCTGAGGCGTCGCGGTCCGGGGCTCAGCTGCGGCTGTGAGTTCGCCCCTCGTCACTGCCCGCCGTTGAGTTTTCGTCTTTCTTTAGTTTACTTTTGTTTTGCTGGGCTACGTCCCAGATTCCTTCCTTCTAAATGAGTGTCTGAAATCTTTGCGTGTCTGAAGAATGTCTTACGCTGCTCTCACATTTGAAGCCCGCTTTGGGTAGGAAATTCTAGCTCTGGTACCTCTTGCCCTTACAGCTTTGAACAGGAGCACCCGGTTGTCCAGTTCTCAGATTTGTCCGAGCTGATCTGTTTCTCCCTCACGCCCACCACCCCGCAACTTCCAAGCGCTCCCTGGACTTCTCACGTCAGGGCGCCTGCCCAGGCTTGGCGCCTCCTGCTGTCAGGCTGCCTCGCACGCTGTGGTCGCTTCCTTCTGAAGACCCCAGCTCCTCCGGCTCCATGAGCCTCTCCTGCGTCCCTTCTCAGCTGGGCCCTCAGCCCAGTCTCGGGGCTCACTGACGGCCCTTCAGTTAGTTCTGGCCCGTGGGTGGAAACGTTCACCTCGAGAGCGTGATCCATTTCGACGCGCCGTTCGTATTCACAGGTGCCCTCGCTTCTCCCGGGGCACCGATGCGGCCTTTTTCTTAAGGGTTGCTTCTGTGCGTGGCGTGTGTGCCTCTTGCTTTTGTTTCCTCAAGTGTTTATTGACGCTTGGCTGCCAGGCAGTAGTTCCACATGCAGACCTAGTAGGTTCAGTCTTGCTCATCCGACTGTCTCCCCTTAGCCGGAGTGAGAACCGGGCCACTCTGACCGGGGCCCGTGGGCTCTCTCGCCGGGTCTGAGGGCGGCTTGTCTCCCAGGTCTAGCAGCTCCGACACTGGCCATCAATGACGTGGGACGTGGCCCGGCTTTGGGGTCTCCTGGGTGGGCAGGCCCCGGAGGGCGGCTGTGCGGCCTGCTCCTCAGGTGCAGGGCTGGCTCTCACCTCTGATGCGTAGGCCGCTTCCCCGCGCCACGCCGCCGCTCTTCCAGCGCAGGGCTCGCCGTGCTGCTGCGACTTGGCCGGGCCAGCGCCAGGGCGGATGCGTACTCAGCGTCTCCCGCTGGACAGGGAAGCGTTTCTTATCGATGACTGGAAAGGGGCCTCACCGAGTCTCGGTGTCGACGGCCACTGCTTTTTATTTTTCTGAACAAATCGCTTCCTTTGCTTTTAATTACTTTTAGAATTCTCTCTTAAATCAAGATGTTGCCAGAGATGTCTGCCTGTTGGGGCGCCAGGCAGAGGCAGCCCTGCCCGGCAGTGCTGGGCCCAGGCTGTCCTGTCAGTGCCGCAGTCCCAGCGGAGGTGAGCTGTGCGCGAGGGGCCAGCTCGACTCAGAGACTTTGTGAAATAAGTTCCTTGGCTTTTATGAAAATGACTGAATTTTGTTTTCAGTTTTCACTTGTACCAAACGGACGATCGAGTCATTTCTCCAGGCATCTCCCGTCTTGATGTCTGCGTCTCTGTTTGGTTTTAGAGAGCCTTGCTCCCCAAGTTTCTCATCCGAGGACATCTCAACTCGACCAACTGTGTGATCACGCAGCCCCTGACCGGGGAGCTGGTGGTAGAGAGCTCGGAGGCCGCCATCCGGAGTATAGAGCTGCAGCTGGTCCGCGTGGAGACCTGTGGTGAGGCCCCCACCCACGCGGGCCGCCTGAGCCAGGCCCTGCTGCCCTCGGGTGCACACGGCAGGGAGGTGGGGAGGCGGGGAGGCCTGGGCAGTGAGGGGGCAGTGCTGTGGGGGTGCAGGTTCTCCCCAGCCCAAAGAATGTCTGTTGATGGGTCCTCTGGACTCTCTCTGACCCTGTGGTGCCTTCTCCCTTCCCCAGGGTGCGCGGAGGGGTACGCTCGCGATGCCACAGAGATCCAGAACATTCAGATCGCCGATGGGGATGTGTGTCGGAGCCTCTCCATCCCCATATACATGGTTTTCCCCCGGCTGTTCACCTGCCCCACGCTGGAGACCACCAACTTCAAAGTAGGTAAGCGCTGCTCAGCCCTTGTCCACACAGGGCGCCCTGCCGGGACACACAGGCCAGGCGCAGCCCGGAGCCTCGGGCCTTCAGTCACCCCCGCGAGCCATCGAGATGCTACTGCGCCTGCTCGAGGGGACGGCAGTGAGCTGTCCCCAGTCTGTTCGGCCACGCGGGGATGGTGGCGACCTCGTCAGAGTGCGCCGGGGCGGTGACGCTGAGCCCTTGAAGGAGACAGCGCCTGACGCGAGCCTGTGCTTTCTCCCCTCAGAATTCGAGGTGAACGTCGTCGTGCTGCTCCACGCCGACCACCTCATCACGGAGAACTTCCCGCTGAAGCTCTGCAGGGTCTAGCCCAGGCCGGACGGGACCGCGAGCACAGCCGGGCCTGCCCTCCGGATCATTCTGTATCAGAAGCCTCCCTCCTCGGACGGCCGCTCCTCCTCACTCCCAGGAGGCCTCCGCCTGCAGCAGCACCTCTGACCCGACCCCTTTGAATCCTCAGGGTTCTGGAGGTCACTGGCAAGATCACTTCCCAGAACGCAGGCGCTGCTGGCTCTTGACCCGCGCACGCCTTTTCCGACTTGGTGGCGTGGTTGTCGCAGCAATTTGAGCATCTCTGGAAAGTGGTATCTGGGGACGGAAGGAAACTGCCCCTGGTGGGCACAGCAGGGCCCCCAGCCAAGGGCCCCACGGGACAGTGAGTCGCGGCCCGCAGAGACGCGAGGACGGCCTCCGAGGCAGCTGCGGGGTGTGTCTGGGGGGGGCCTGTAGCCTTTTTCTACTCAGTTCCATAGTTCTTTTCTAACATTTTTCACGATAACTTCAAGACTTTCAGGAAACCGGAAAAAAAGTGTCTGAGTTGGGTGCTGGTGGCTGGCGTGGGGTTTCTGAAGCCTCGGGAATTGGTGCAGAATCCACGTTTCCAGAATAAATTCAAACGCAAGGTTACGCAGGGAAGAGCCGTGTCCTCGCCTGTGGTGGCCGAGCGGGCCCGAGTGGTGGGGCCACTGCCACGGTGCCGCCTGGGCCTGAGGAGCCTGCCTGCCCCGACCCGCCCTCAGGGCCTGCCTGGGCCAAGTGGCCGGGGCCACTTTCTCCTTGGCCTGCTGCGCACAGCGTGGGGCCAGTCCGTGGGCACAGCGTGGGGCCAGTCCGTGGGCACAGCGTGGGGCCAGTCCGTGGGCACGTCTCCCCTCCGTCAGCCGCCCACGCTCCGCAGCCTGCCTGGCCTTCCCAGTGCTCCCGCCCCCTCGAGGCCAGGCTGGAGGCCCCGGGGCGGCCTGGGACAGTGTCCAGGGCCTGGGCCGCCCGCTTCGGGGGCTGCTTTCCCAGGGCTTCGCCAGTGAGGCGCATGCAGAAGGGGGTGCAGCGGGGCCCTCCAGTCTAGGTCTCCCCGTAGCAGCTGTCCAGCTCTGGCCTGCAGTTCAGCGCGAGCGGCAGGAAGCCAAGACCTACTTTCTGGGAAATTTCAAAGGTAGAAAATCATTTTTAATGAAAAAAGAAAAAACCTACATGAGGCCTTTGGGGACGGCTGAGGCACGTGCTGTGCGTCGTCCCTCGTGCGCCTGCCTGAAGGCCGCCGGCCGCGCAGCTGCCGAGTGGGACGGAAATCAGCCTGTTACGTCACTGTGGGCCCCGCACCATGCCAGGGCGAGGCAGGCGAGTTCGTGCTCGCCGGGGAGATTCGGGTGTAACGCGAGGAAGGGCGTCCGCAGGCGCCGGCAGACCCGCCTGTGTGGATGTGGGGAGGGCGTGTCCCCCCGACCTCTGGAACCTTGAAGGCTCCTTCAGGTTGGGGGGTGCCTTTGGGACACAGGGATACGAAGGAACAGATTCTATTTTCTTTGTTTCAGCTTTTTTACTTTCTCCACTACTTGACCCTTAACCTCGCCCATGCATGGAGAAGTTTGTATACACGCGTACAATCTGCGTGTGCACGTACACACACACGCGCGCGCGCACACACACACGCACCGTGCAGATTAAGGGAAACACTGCAAGGCAACACCAGCACTTTCTAAAGGTGAGGGAGTGGCCCGTCCTCCCCGCGCTGACGCCAGCAAGTCCTGGCGAAGGCACGCGCGTCCCGGGCGTCCCGGGGGCCTGGAGCGGAAGCCAGGCGGGTGAAGAGCAGAATGCAGGAGGCTCTGAAAAGCAGAATCGAGTGAGGCCGGCAAGGAAGAGCTGCTGTAGCTCAGAGAGTCCTGGGGAGGACACGGGACGGCGCTCGGGGCCTTCGCGCCAACACCCACGCGGTGCACCGGGCGGGAGGCGGCAGGTGCAGCCCTCGGGCCGGCGGGCAGGAGGGTGGGAGGAGGCGGCCTCCCTGTCGGAGTCTCCAGCGGCAGGAGAGTCTCCTGGGTATTCCTGAGGGTCCCGGCCGAGCCGTCGCCTGTCGTGGGGGTTACGTGGGTGAATGGCCTGACGTCCCCACCTTCTAGGTGAGGAAACCGAGGCACGGCGAGGTCACCCCAACCGGCTCAAGCAAGAACCATGGCGGCTCGTCCCAAAGAGCCCCCGTCTGCGGGTCTGACTTGGTGTGACTGACTCGGGAGTCCAAGCGGCCGGCCCCGAGCCCCCGGCTGCGCCCCGGCGCGCTGCGCAGTGTCCCTCTGAAAGCCCAGCGCCGTGACGTGCCCAGTCGGTCAGGAGGGCTCAGCCCGCCGGGTGGCTCCCGTGGGCAGCCGGCCGGGCTCCGCTGCGCCAGGCTTCACTCACCAGGCGGTGCTTTCCCGCCACATGTAACCGCCGCCCCGGACGTGGGGCAGGCCCCGCGGGGAGTAAGTTTCCCTCCCCGGCTCAGGAGCTCGCCTCACGTTGCAGAGCTAGGAAGCTTCTAGACGCTCCCTAGGGCATGGCACAGAGCCGGCCGGGGCTTTGTGACTATTGGCTGCAACGCGCTGGCAACGTGAGGGCCGCGTCCTTCGCCGGGTGAAGGGCACCCACGAAACACGCACAGCTCCCACGCGGGCCATGGGGAAAGCCACCTTCTGTTTCCCAACGCCGGGGCGAAGCGGCACCCCTGGCCGCGGCAGCTGGAGCCGGCGCAGCCAGTCGAGGAGCAGAATCGAAAGACGAGCGGTTGGAAGGGAAAGTAAATGACCCCCGTGCGGGCACGACCGTCTCGAGGCTTCTACGGCCGCCACGGGGCCACGCGCGCACCGAGCAGCAGCTGCACGGCCACGCGCTGCTCGCATGTCTGGGGCCAGCAAAGCCCCCACTTGGAAAATGAGGTTTAAAAACAGCCTCTCCAAGAGCAGCAAAACGCCGCTGCGGGATGGAAGGCCGGGCTGCGACTGAGAGGGCGCTGGAGAGAGAGGCCCAGGGAGCCGAGCGGAGGCCGCGTCGGGTGGGGACGAGGAACCCGCGTGGACGAGGCGCTCGCTCCCCGGCTGGCCGCGCCCCGCGAGCCCTGGTCCAGGGCGGCTGCCCGCGCGAAGGACGCTGCCCCCGGCCGGAGCGGCCACGGGAGCCCCGCGCGGGGCTGTCTGGAGAGAGACGCGGGCTGGTGCCCAGCGCTCGGGCCGCCAGGACGGGATCCCTTGTGCCCCCAGAGGGGCGCTCCTCAGAGCTGCGGGCGGGAAGGGGTTCGGGGGTGTCTGCTGAGGCCTCTGCGGGCCAGACAGCGCCTTCTCTCTGCCCGCGGGGCTCCCCTCCTGCTGTCAGGCCGCCCTGCGTCTGGCCGGGGCCCCTCCTGTGACCTCGCGGACCCGTCATCCCTCCGGAGTCTCCACAGCCTCACGGAGGGGGTGTCCTTCGCCCGGGGTCCTGGAGCACAGCTCCCCAGCACGCGCGTTACGCCCTGTGTAATGGGGATCACCCCTCAGGTCTGATTTGCTTGGTCTGGGGATCCTGGATCTAAGATGCCGAAAAGGATTCCAGGGATTCCGAGGAGCCGAGGATGAAGAGCCCCGGGGGGGCACGCCGGTCTCCCCTGCGAAGGCGCACAGGTGCTTCTGGCCGCCACGAACCCCACCAACTGATGCCCGTCACTGGGGGGTACCCCGTGAATAAGTGCCCCCCCCAGGCCTGGTCCCGTGATGTGCTCAGCCCGCGGGTCCCAGGTGCTGCTCCCAGGGTGCTGCCATCCGCGGGCGGGAAACTCCCAGGGACACCGCGACGGGACGGGCTCCCGCAGGCGCCGCTGGTCCTGGGAGGAAGCGCAGAACACAGAGCAGGGGGACCACCCCACCCAGACTGCTCAGCAGGGGCCTCGAGAGAGTTTCAATCATGTCTGTACACTTTTGGGGTGCACCCAGCGTCATCCAGCGGTGCGGCGGCTCCCCAGGGCCACGCTCGCCTGCTCGAGTGCCGCCCACCTCTCGTGCAGGGGCCCCGGGGGTGAGAGATGCTTGGAGCGGTGTGGCCCTCTGGCCAGACAGGAAGGCGTTTCCAGAGCCCCAGGCCCCGTCCCTGCCTCTACCCCTCCCCTCCCCTCAGGCAGAGACTTGCTGCAGGGGCTCCGGCTCCCGCCTGGCCCCTCAAGACCTATCCGAGCAGGGGCTGGCCGAGCCTGGCTCCCCTGGGCTGACAGGCTTCCGGCTGCTCCCCAGGCCCACAGCGGCCACAGCCCAGCCCCGCCCCGCCGCCAGGGCGAGCAGAGCTGGAGGCCAAAGCAAGGGCAGGAAGGAGCCTGGGAGGCCGGGAGCCCGGGGGCCGCTCCCGGGGCACCAGGGCCCCTCCCAGGCCTGGCTAGTCCCCCTCCCCAGCTCCAGCGCTGGCCACGGCCCGGAGGGCTGTGCCTTATTAGGTGCTCTCTGGGCTCCGCTCTCACAGGCTTGGTCCCAAACTGGCAGAGCCTAAAAGGCAGAAACTTGGAGACAAACTGCAGATTCCATTCTGCACAGTCACTCGCCCCCTCCCAACCGCCCGGCCCTGGCGGGAGAGCTGCTCGTCTGGGCGGTCAGGGTGACCTGACCAGAGGCTTCACTTACTGAAAATCTCCCTCCTTTAAAGCGGGGTGCGGGGAGGGGGGGTAGAAGGGAGGCGGTGGTGTTGGTTATGAGAGTTTAACCCCAGAACCTAAATCTAAAATCCTTTGACCGGGGCCTCCTGGTGGCGCAGGGGTTGAGCACAGCCCGGGGATGCTGCCCGCGGCCTCTGCAGCACGAGTTCCCTCCCCAGCCAGGGAGATACCCACATGGCGAGGCAGACCTCTCCGGACTCCCCGCTGCTCCCCTCAGCAGTGTGTGTCAGTCAGTCTGCCTGCTTGCTCCCCGCTCTGTCTCTGGTGCATCCCCCCGCCCCCAGCCTGTACCCCAGTCCTTGTATGCATCAATAAATCTTTTAAAAAAATCCTTTCAAAAACCTTATTAACAAAATCCTTTGACCGTTTGAGGAAAAAAAAAAGGCAGAAATACATAGACAATGAGTCTCCTTGGCCTCCGAGGGGAGAACACACTTACTCATTCAATTATTCTGTAGCTTCTTATTTTCTGCGTGGGAGACCCCGCGGAAGAGCAGCCTAGGAGTGAGCCAGGTGTCAGCAGAGTTCTCGCTCCGAGCCCGGCAGGTTCAGCTGGAACCTCCCCTCCACCCTGCTGCGTCTCACCCAAGTCCCCTGACACAGAGCGAGCTGCAGGGCGTCTGCGCCTCGGGCTACGCTGCTCTGCGCCCCTCAGCAAGTCAGGCGCCGCCTGCACCTCACTGAGGCTCAGCCCACCCAGGTGCTGTGACTGCGCTGCAGCAGGTCACAGTGAGGAAGGCGAAGGTCCAGGGGTGCATCAGGCGCTGTTTTTAAAGCCCCTCGGGATGTTCGAGGCTGGCCAGCACGGAAGGTTCGGCGTCAACCTTTCCCACACACAAAAAAAATTAGAAGTGGACACACGGGAAGGTGGACACGGATCGGCTGGGGACATCATGGGACTATGACGGGACTGCGATGCTTGAAGAAGGAAGGGCCACCTCACCCGCGGCTTCTCGGGACGCTTTGCAGGGTGTGACCACGGAAAGCCCGGACAGCAGCTGGTTCTCCCGGGGGATGAGGCGCGCGGGGCCGCTGGGCGGGGTGCTGGAGCGTGCGGGGACAGAGCCTGCCCGGGGACAGAGGTTCTCCTGAGCCTGGGCCAGCAAGAAGCCGCCGCGCGGCCTGGCAGGGGCAGCAACCGGGGCCTGGGGGACGAGTGGAGGTTTGGACACCACCGAGCAGCGCAAAGCACTGGAGCTGAGCGGCCGTGCCGCCTCAGCCACTTCAGGGAGGCCCCAGACAGGACGGGCCTCCTCAGCTCTGCTCGAGGCCGAGGGGGGCGTCTTCCCACCTGAGGCCTGTTAACAAGACTGGAAGGGTAAGAGCTCCGCAAACAGGCTGCCTTTGAGGACGCGGCCGCACATGCCCCTTGACAAAGGAGCGCGGGGCAGAAAGCTCACCCCCCGCGGGCGGGCCGAAGGGGCGCCGTGGGGAGCAGCCTGGCAGCTCCTCGAGAAGGTACGGCCCAGCAATTCCACCGTGGGGCCTATGCCCCGAAGAAATGGGAACCCGTCCACACGAAACTTCCACGCGAGTGTCCCCTGCAGCATCATCCACGCGGGCGGACAGTGGAACTAAGGGGTGAAGGGACAGAGGAGTGTCCTCCCCTCCCCTCGGCGGCCAGCAGCTCCGCCCTTGGCGGCCTTGCTCCCGCCTTCCCTTTGCCGACTGCGGCCTTTGCTCCGGTCTCCGCAGCCCCCTTCCAGGGCCCTGCAGGCCTGCACTCCAAGGTCCCCTTCCCTGCCTCTCACCCCTTGCCCGACGCCGCTCTCCTGTGGGGGCCATGACACATCACGGCGCTACCGAGCAACTGACACCCATGTCCCCTCATGTCCCCTCAAGGCGAAGACTTGAGGAAGGGCCTTTCATCGCTTCGGTTCCCTTGTCCTTCCAGCTCCAAGAACAGCGCCTCTCCTGGTCCTGCCGTCAAGCCTTGGCGAGGCTGAAGGAACACAGGAGCCACGGAAGGCCCCAGACCACGCCCCACCCGTGCACAGAGCTCCCGGCAGAAGGGAAGGCCCAGGGGCTCGAGGCGCGGCCCCCAGGCGCAGGCCCCGGCGGGGACACGAGGCAGAGAGGAGACATGGCCCAGGAAGGCCCGAGGGCTGACGAGCCTCCGGACGGGCTCCCGCTCCCGAGGTCTGCCAGTTTAAAACCGGAAGCAAAGGTCATGCGGCCTTAACAAGGCCCGGGCCACGGGGACGCTGGAGTCCGGCTGGCGGGGGCCGCGGCCGGCGCCTGGAGGCACAGTGTCCATCTATTCAACTGCTTTCTGTTTTCAGAGGCCGTTGGCTCACCCGGCTGGAATGAGGCGGCACTTCAGGACACGACGCTTGGAGCGGGTGGCAGGTTTCTTGGAACTGGTAGCAGGAGATCTAAATTAAGACCTTTCTATCACACCGAATAAATAGAAGTTGAAATAGAGGGTTGAGGAATTAGGCAAAAGGCCTTTATACATAACTTGAAAAACAGAGGGGGATCTTAGAGAACAGAATGGTGTTTAGTCACTGCAGTTCCAAGTTACTTGCCGAGAACAACGACTCCTCTGTTGGACACAAGAGCCCATGTTCGAAAGCACAGGCTTTCCCTTTGAGGTGTCCTGCCACAGAAGCTGGGCAACCAGTGCCCACCGCTGGGCCGAGGCCCTCACGGCCCGGTCAGGGCTGGGCCCTCTCAAGCCTGGTCATCCCGCCAGGGAGGCAAGATGCCCTGCCTGGGCTTGGAGTCATCCCTCAGGGCAGTATCTCCTTTGACACCCAGAAATACCTGCTTTGGTTTTACCTGCACCCTCCAGGGGCAGGGCCTGGCTGGGGCAGGAAGGCCTGTCCTTGGTTTTCAGCAGAGAAGGGCCCTGTAGATGGGGAAAACAGAGCTCAGACTCTGGGCTGCCCTGGGGCCAGCAGGCCGGGCCCGTGCTGAGCGGCGCCTTCTTCCCAGCACGGCAGGGAAGGGGGCAGCCCTGGCTGAGGCCAAAAGGTACCACAGCAGCGAAGCGAGATCAAGGCCAAACAGAGCAGAGGGACGGAGCTCACTCAGCAGAAACCACGTGAGGCGGGGGTGGGTCAAGTGCCCCCTCAGCCTTCAAATGTGAAGTCACTTCCCGGGAGGCGGGAAGGGTATGAAGAGTGTCAGACCAGCTGCTTCTCCTACAGACAAAACTCCAGGTTTCACAGATTCTCGGGCTGGGGGTACGTTCCCCAATTTCTGTGGTGTAAATACTCCCACCACTGCCAAGTCCAAGCTGCCGCTGTGATGCTGGAGAGCTGGGGCACAACGCGCAGAACCCCCCATTTCTGCCTACAGACGCCACGGACGCCGGGCACCAGGGGGAGGAATAGGGAAGTCGCTGCCTCTGCTTTTTTAGATGATGTTTCTATAATTCCATTTTTAACAGCAGTTTTAACAGCCAGCTCACAAAATTCCTGAAAGTGGAACAGCTGGCCCTTGTTCCTCAGCCCATGCTGAGGCTGGAAGGCACTGCCCGCATGGGGTGGACGGCCTGCCAGTGCCAGGCGAGCCGAGGCTTCACGCACCACTGTCTCAGCATGCATCGTCTCTGGCTTTTCTCTCTGGAGCCGGCAGCCTGGTGAGTCTGGCCTCAGGGTCACATTCTTCACCTGAAGCAGCTTCCTGAAGAGCCACTGGCTAAGCTTGAGGCTGGGAGGGGACAGGAGCCGGGCCAGGAGGGAGCCGGGCAGGGAGAACATGGCGGGACTGAGCCTCAGTCTGCAGGCCCGGGGGAGCCTCTCCAGGCGCCTCCCAAGCCCTGGGCTAACATTTTTGTTTGATCTTGCTGACAAAGATGACAGACAAGAGCGGCTTTAAATGTATAGCTCCAGGAACTTTCTAAATGACCCTGCAGGGGAGCAATGCTCAGCTGAAGAGACAAAACATCCCTGGAGCCCCTGGGGCAACCGCACACCCCGTTGGCAGCATCACATTGGCAGCACCGCTGTGACACCCCCACTGGAGACTAGTTTCCTGGCCGACAAGTCCATACAAATAGAGGTGTCTTATCTGGCTGCGTGGGTTCAGGACCGCTGTGAGTCCCCGTGGTACCGTGTGTGTCGAGCCGAGGCGTTACGAGACGTTCTCCAGGGCACGGAGAGGCCGAATCCGTCCGGTCGACTGCTGGCTATGTGAGCGCTTCTGTTTTAAACTTTTAGGAATGAAGGCAGAAAAAACCCCTGCACCCCTGCATGTATTTCTTTTAAATGGGCCTATGTCAGGGCACCTAGGTAGTAGCCTTAGTAAGCGCTGTGAACACAGTGGGGCCGATTTATGCTCCTCCCACCACTAGTATGGGAACGCACCAGTCACTCCATGTCCTAACCCACGCTTAGGGTTGTCCATGGTTTATTTTAGCCACCGTGGTGGGTTATCTATTGTATTAGTACATCATGGTAGTGTTAATGTGTATTTCCCTGATGATGGAAACAGAACAAATTTGGTTATCAAAATGCTTACCAACCATCAGGAAATTTGTGAAGCGTCTATTCAATTTTTTTGCTCATTTCTAAATACATTTCTCTATGGACATACAACAGTTCTGTTTCGGGAGCTCTTTGTTGGAAGTATTACATGTCTTCCATTTTGTGACTTGCTGTCTCCATGGTCACTTCAGAGTTCTTAACTGTCATGAAGTCTAGTCCATCAGATGTTCACCCTCATGGTTAGTGCTTTCTGCGGCCTAGTAAGTGCTTAGGACAGGAAGATTGTCTGTGTTTTCCGAAGAAGCCTTATTATTGTATTTTTCATGGTTCCAAGCACAGCCATCTGGAGCATGTTTATGGCACGGTGAGACGATTCTTCCCATGTGCACATCCAAAATGATTGTTCTTAATGTACCTAAGAACTCTGTCTTGACTCTAGAGGGCCTCTTTAGGCTGTTCACTAGCACTGCTTAACTCTGACACTTCTGCGGAACACTTCACCTCTGAAGGGGACACAGGAAGACACAGTATAAACTGGAAGCAATGATGGAAGGAGAAGAGCTCTCACCCTAAACTGCGGAACTGGAATCTCACACCTCTGTTGGGCTCAGCCTTACCGGGGGACCCCCAGGGCGCCATACAAATCCTCCCACTGAGCCACCCAGGTAATCTGGGAAAGCCCCCTGTGAAATTCCCCTTTGCTGTAGATTCCCAGTGTTGACTCGGGATTCCAGGAACAAAGCTGTTATTTTTCAAAATGACTTGGAGGTGATTTGACTTTTCACTCTTTTCTCCACTTGACTACATTCTGGTCTAGCCTCCCCTGAGGAAGTCGACTTCCTAACCTAGTAAAACCACCCTAGCACAAGTATTTCTTTTCTTTTTTTTTTAAAGATTTATTTATTTATTTATACAAGCACTGGGTACAGTCAGAAGCGCGGGAGGGTGAGAGAATTCACCAGAGCCAGAGCGGGGAGCAGAGCAGGCAGAAGGACCGAGGTACACTGCTGAGGGGAGCAGCGGGTGGCAGGAGAGGTCTGCGCGCCATGTGGGACCCTCGCCTGGTGGCCGGGGATTGAACAGGTGCTGCAGAGGCTGCTGGCAGCTTCACAACCCAGCGCTCAACCGCTGCGCCACCGGGGGAGGCCCTCTTTTTGTTGTTTTTTTTTTTAAAGATTTATTTATGCATACAAGAACTGGGGTACAGGCCAGCGATGTAGGTGGTGAGAAGATTCAGCAGAGACAGAGCGGGGAGCAGAACAGGCAGACTGACTGAAATACACTGCTGAGGGAAGAAGTGGGGAGACAGGAGAGGTCTGCTGCGCCATGTGGTAGCTCCCTGGCCGGGGTTTGAACTCATGCTTCAGTGGCTGTGGATAGCTTCATAGTCCTGTGTCTTAACCCCTTGTGCCATCAGGGAGGTTCCATATTTCTTACACCACCAAACTTTCCCTGGATGGTTCCCAGACTCTTAACATTACGGTTTATGTGCAAAGCACTATGCTAAAGACTTATGAGAACTTTATTATTAACCCACATACCACCCTCCTTACTACTTCCTCAAAGCCCTCTCATGGCCAAAAATTACATCTTTTATTGTCTATTCAACTGAAAGACAAGTTTCATGAGGTCCTGTGTCGTTTGCTGTGGTTTCAAAATGTTGAACTCCCAGTGCCTAGCAAGTAGCAGGTTTCCAGGCCTTGCCCTGCATCTATCCAAGTGCTCAAGGACCCTGCCTGCAGGTAGGGTCTCCTCTCAGCATATCACTTCAGAACGGGAGAAGAAAACAAGGCACTTGACACGATGACGTCCAGTTCTTCATATAATTATTCTTCTACTGTAAAGGCTGCCTTAAATTTTATTTGTCAAGTTTGATTAAAGTGTAACACACAAATTTCCCATTTCTTTTATGAAGGCTCCTATTGGAGGTATTTCTGGTCCTTATGCTGACAGATCATTCCATCCACTTCATGACCTTTGTTTTGTCAGGCTCATACAAGAGCTTCAGGAAATTCCTGAGGAAACTGTCTTGTCTTTTCTACCTCTTCCTTGAGTCCATTTCTCAGAGCAACCCACTTGAAACCAGCTAAAGTGGCTTCACTGCTTCAGTTCTGAAATGTGTTCATCATGGCCTACTGGCTTGGCTTCCGTGCCAGTTGCTGAAATTACCTTAAAAATATAGTGACATTTTTTGGGCCTCCCTGGTGGTGCAAGGGGTTAAGACACAACCTATGAAGCTGTCCGCAACCTTTGCAGCACGAGTTCGATCCCTGGCCAGTCAGGGAGCAGCCCACATGGTGCAGCAGACCGCTCCTGACTCGCCTGCTGCTCCCCTCAGCAGCGTATTTCAGTCAATATGCCTGTTCTGCTCCCCACTCTGTCCCTGGTGGGTCTTCACCCCCCACACCTTCGGCCTGTACCCCAGTTCTTGTATGCATACATAAATCTTCAAAAAAATATACAGTAACATTTTCTATCACTGGGACACCATTTCAATTTTATATTGGATCATTCCTTATTTGTAATATTAGAGAACGCGAGATTAGAATATTTCCTAGGTTAGCAATTCCTTAGATTAAGAAAATGATCAAAACTCTTAGGAACAGACGCCACTTTAAGTTATCTAGTACTTTGCTATAAATGCATCAGGTAAGAGATGTGAACTGCTACCACTGGCTTTATTCAGTCTTCTCAGTGCTCAGCAGATTCAGAAGCGAGTCTAAAATGGAAACAATGCTGACAAGCCCCAAACTCCACGAATCTGCAAGTGCCTCAAAAAAAAAAAATTAATACTATAGGAATCCAATTTGATTAACATTCTTACATATATTCAGGTGAAAAATTTTTTACTTTAGCTTAAAACAGTGAGTTATCATCTTTGCATAAACTTCCCATTCACGCATTTCAACAACCAATCCCATGGCCCGAGGGCAGCAGCCTTGTCTGGACACAAAGGCCTGCTGTGGCCCAGGCCCTGAAGTGCCGCGTGCATGGCCTGGTCATGCTCTGCGGTGGGTCTTGCTCTTGACCCCATGAAATCACTTTGAAAAAAAAAAAAAAATTATTTATTTATACAAGCATTGGGTACAGTCAGAAGCACGGGAGGGTGAGAGAATTCACCAGAGCCAGAGCGGGGAGCAGAGCAGGCAGAAGGACCGAGGTACACTGCTGAGGGGAGCAGCGGGCGGCAGGAGAGGTCTGCGCGCCATGTGGGACCCTCCTCCAGTGGCCGGGGAGCAGCCGGGGAGTGAACCAGTGCTGCAGAGGCTGCGGGCAGCTTCGCAACCCAGCACTCAACCGCTGCACCACGGGGGAGGCCCCATGAAATCACTTTTTAGGATTTGAGCAAAAGACACATCTTGAATTTGCAAGTAGACTACATTTTTTAGTAACCTCAGAAAATATGCACAAACATGACAGTAAACGGCTGCAGTTACTTTAGATGCTCTTTATTTTAACACTCACTAGACATGTGTGAAGCAAGTTCACAAGTGTTTGCGTGAAGTTATATACAAAATCTGTCCTCTCACTTGGGAGCTGCTGCTTTTCCTTTGTGCCTGATAGTAAGAACTGGTCCCTCGATCTTAACAGCCACAGTTCTCAGCTGACAGGAACACACAGACAAGATTTTAGGAACCCGCCTGGAAATTCTACTTCAAAATATGGAGGGAGCGTGTGGGGACTAAGTCACTAAGACATCAAAACTCATGGTGAGCCAAGGAAAAGGAAGGGACCAATCAGCTCCGGAGCTTGGGACACTGAATTACAGAGAAACAACACACTAAAAAACATTTTTGATTCTTTCTGTTTGAGAGAAATGGAATGTGTCCAAAATTCACATCTCTACATTTATTACTGACTGTAAGTCACTTTATAAAGACACATAATTTTTGAGTTTCTGATGTAGTCAGAGATCAGTTCTCAGCCACTGTGAACAGCTGCATGCATCACTTCACACCAATGTCAAATGCAGAGTGACTGTGACAGGGACACCCCAGCACATCTGTTACACCATGTCTGTTTGGTGGTGCACAGGAAGGGCAGTGATGGGGGCCGTCCCCCAGTGCCAGTGTGTGCTAGATTGCGAGGTAACCAAACACTTATTACCAACTAACACAGGAAGGAAAACATCAGTAGGGAGAACAGTATTCAAGGAAGTTCTAAATGTGAGGTTGGTATAATGAAAACACAGCTTTGATTTTAGGGGTAAAAAGGTATTAGTTGATACAAATAAAGTGTTTTGTAATCAATTTTCAAAAACCAGATCACATCTTTGAAAGATGAAAAATAAACACTTTACTAATCTACTCGGTGGAATCTAAAACAATAAAATGAAGAATCAAAATGACACGGCATTTCATGAAAAGGGGATTTGAATCTTTTGTTCTAAGTCAGCCAATATTTTACTGTTAGCTACAAATTATTAAAACGTGGTTAGCTTAAGCCCATTTTTAAAATTCAAAATCTTTAAGGAAAAATGTGGGCATATTTTCAGGAATACTGGCTCTTAATAAAAAGTTTAACTTGGGGCATCTGAATAGGTCAAGTACTGCTCTGAGGCACTCATACAAGAGACTTTCATCTCAGACAGCACCTCTGTAGCAAGCCCCAACAATACGTACATGTGGCCACACCACTTACTGACCACCATTAGGCTATGATCGCAGTGTTTCATCCGTGCGGAAATTACTACCAACTACATTAAAGATTTCCAATTATTAGCACTGTGTTTCACAGTGCAAAGAATCTTAAATGTCTATTTTATACCAAAGGTAGAATGCTGTTACTTTTCAATTTGGCAAACTAGTACGTTATTTCTCAGTGAAGTGTGGCTACCTAGAACAGCAGGCCTCTTCTGGTGGGTACAGGCTACTCCTCTGACAGATCACGATGCGGGCAGGATGGGCAAGTGCTCTGCTCCTTCAGCCACTGCTTGAAGCACTGAAGAGGAGAAAAGGAAGTCAGCCGGTGCCTTTAGGAGCACACAGAACCTCAGCTCTTCTGTTCTGCACCTTCACCTCAAAGTACGCTAGAGTCTGCAGTCATCCAACACTCAGACACTAAAGTCTGCTTCGCCCCAGCATAAGCCTCAGAATCAGATCTGTGAAGACTTGGGGCCCCAACCCTCTGTTACCTTCCCCCTAGTCCCCACCCCCCGCCACTCTGATGCTCGTCTTCATGCCTTAGCTGCCCTGATCTAGAGGTTGGCATTTTCTTGTCCCTTGGTCTCCCTCACCCATTCTCCCTCACCATCCCACACGGCGGTGGCTGGCCCACTGCCATCACAGTGCTGGCGTGTGCGAAGTCTGAGAGCCCAGGCACAACACCCCTACACCTGAAGAGGGCAGGCCATGTGAAGGAGGCTGGGAGTGGTCTCCACTTCCCTCACAGTGTACCACAGGGTCCCTTTGCCGGAAGATCAACGAACTGACCGAGCAGAGATCTGGTCTGTGCTCAGCCAGCAGGCTAAATAAAGTTCAGCGCACCACATACCCCAACAGTTACACACAAATCTTGGAAGGGTACAAGCCTGGATCTCGCAGGTCTGGCAAATGGGCCAGTCAGTTTTAGGTTTTCTCCCTTTACAGTATCAAGCTTACTTCCTACACTGTGCGAGATTTATACACTCTGGCGCTGTTTATCAGTTAGTCATGTGCATAAGAAGTCACCTTCCAAGAGCTACTACAGCTTTGAATTTCAGCACCAAGAGAGCCAAGTGCTCCTCGCCACCGACCCTGCTGGGTAGAGAGGAGGGCTCCAGAGCTTGGGGCCCAGCATGCCTCTCCCCTCCCCTTCCCTTTGGAAAGGGAGACAATGAATATGGACACAAGGAGGTTTACAAATGGTTTGAAAAATAAAAACAAAACAAAAAACATATTGATGCTTGGGGGAAAAAAAGTCACTTCCTTGTTATTTTCAAAATACTTTACAGCTACAATGCATGCTACCAGGAAGACCCAAAAGAATTCTTACCCCTTTGTGAAACTTGTGCCCGCATTTTAACACACGCATATTTTTGGATTTGAACACTTCATGGCATATTTCACAGGAATCTGTACCCAAGATCTGTGAAAACAAACATCCAAATAATAAAGAATAACTTAATTTCTTTTTACTGGAATTTCTTTTACTACTTGAACTCTTCCTACAAGTGACTTTCAAATATTTTCACCACTAAGTGGTATATTATTCCCAATGTCAGCGAAGCAGGCAGAAGAAACTTATAATGAAGTTGTGATTTTTTCAGAGAAAAATGTTTCATAGTTAACAGATGCCCAGGTACAATACCACAAATGGCTATTTATCCAACCCCATACTGAGAGTATCACAGTAGCTGAATGTTGCAAATGAATCCTTCCCCTAATTACCTAACAATTGGGGTGGCTCCAGAGATTAAGATACGCCCCCACTAGGGACTAACATGCAGGTAACATCAGGGTAGAAGATCGTCCCCAACACAGAGACGGTCCAACAGCTAAGGGCACATGGGGACACAACAGTAGGAGTCACAAGTGTCACACAATGCAAGTCTTTAAAATAGAGAAGGTGTTATAGAGTTTCCAGTAGAGGGTCCAGAAAGAGATGTGTTAACAGTGGTTACTTCTGGTTAAGATTTACTTTGTCCCCTTTGCTATTTTCTGAAGTTTCTGTGAAGGTGGATTACTCGTGCAAATCAAAACAAAACAGACTGATGGCTCACTCAGCAAACATCCATGGTCAGGGGCAGTGCGGGCGCTGGGACACAGGGGCAAATGGGAGGGTTTCTGGCTCCAGCGGCTCAGTCTGGTGCCTGCAGACAGCAGTTCCCTTGTGAAAGCCAGCCTGAGGGCTGCTCTCTTTCACCAGACACGAAGTCCTCTCCCCACTGCTCTCAGCACTAGCCCCACTCACCATCCTGACCTTGACTGCACTTCCCTCTTAGTTCTGGGCACCTTTGTCCTGGGCAGCTGGCAAGGAAGCTGCTCCACAAACTGCCAGGCAGGTGAACGAATGTACCCCGGGGGGTTAAGGTCAGGGATGGAGCTGGTGGCAGCACCTGCAGGTTCTGAATTGGGGAAGGGGAATTTCTGTCTTTCCCTGACACTGGTGCCGCCAGGCGCAGACGGAGGATGTGGCACAGTGAGGTGGTCACACTCTCACTGGGAGGGTCAAGGTGGGATGGAGGCAGGGTAAGGCTGGAGCCTGGCTGGAGCCCACCGAGCACGTGACCGGGAGGGCCTTGCAGGAATGACCCGCATGCTCAGAAGGTGAGGAGGAGACCCTCTGGGACACAGGCACTTGTGGGTGGGAATCCAAGGGATAGCGGGAAGTGAAAATGTGGAGAAGGAATAAAAACCTAAGTTCGCAAAGACTCACTCTTAAGTTGTCAACCTAGCGCTCTCTGCATAATCTTGCTTTTCAGACTGCACAGCTGAGGGCACCGTGGCCAGCAGCTCTCCTGCACTCTGATCACACAACTGGACAAAGGGAAGCTGTGCTCTGCGCCAGATTCCATGGAGCCCGGCCAGGCACACAGGCGACACACACTGCGTCCCGGCATCAGCTGCTCGGTGGGTGAGGACCAGGGACTACAGGGCAGATTTGCATCAAGTGAAGCAATGAGGTGCTTTGGCTTCCTCATTCAGAAATCACAGACCATGCCAACGGTTACCACTGAGATCAGAGATACAATAGCGCTCATGAAAAAGTCTATGTAAATGTGACATTGTTATTGTCTAAGATGACAACCAACAACTAAACCAGTCTAGCGAATTGGGAGGTGGGTTTAACCAGTTCTGCCCAGCACTAGAGGGGAGGGGGTAGGGAAGAACCAGCCTTTCTGGAGTGCGGTGCCTAACCCTACTAAAGCCCACTGCAGCCCCACACCAGACAACCCCAACAAGGGGGTGTGACCCCAGCTCAGTGTACCAAGTCTGTGGGATTCCAAAGCCTCTGGTTGTAGAGAAGAAAATGATCCAAAAAGCATTTTCCCCAACTAGTCACACTTAGATGGGCTGTTCTGATGGCACACTCAAGCAGATCTATATTTGCTTATAATTTTAAAGAATCGTGAATTAACAAGTTTGTCTCCTTCATTAAAAACCAAGTGGAGGGCCTCCCCGGTGGCGCAGCGGTTGAGCGCTGGGTTGCGAAGCTGCGCGCAGCCTCTGCGGTGCCGGTTCAATCCCCGGCTGCTCCCCGGCCACCAGAGGAGGGTCCCACATGGCGCGCAGACCTCTCCTGCCGCCCGCTGCTCCCCTCAGCAGTGTACTTCGGTCCTTCTGCCTGCTCTGCTCCCCGCTCTGGCTCTGGTGAATTCTCTCGCCCTCCCGCACTTCTGACTGTACCCAGTGCATGTATAAACAAAACAAACAAACAAACCAGCAAACAAATAAATAAAGCATGCCTCTATAAAAAAAAAAAAAAAAAAAAAAAAAAAAAAAAAAAACCAAGTGGACCATGCGGTTGCACACACAGCACTCACAGGGGCAGCCTCTGCCTTCGGCTCCGTGGGGTGTGGTGCTGCTTCAACAGCCTCTGAGGGGGCACCCTGCGAGGCCTTGGTCACAGAAGCAGCAGAGCTGGGCTCAGAGGATCTCCTGTCCTTGCCGGGATTTTGCTGCAGAGATAATGCAGGTGGGGAAACAAGTTTAGTTATCCAAAAGCTCCAGCATCTTCTCTTCAGTAAACTGCTCTCCATATTTTGGCTGAAGCATTTTTTGGTTTTTACAATTTCCTATTTTACAATCAAGGGTAAAGTGGAACATTTTACTGTATCTGAATAAAATACTGACCTTTTTTTCTTCATCTAGAACATGTTCTGTCACCCTTTGGATGATTTCATCAATGCTCAATCCTGATAGTGAGTTCTTGTTTTGGTTTCGCACTTTTTTAATAAAACCAGCAAGGTCAGTGCTGCAAAGGAAAGTGAGGATAAATGAAAAAGTCAAAGTTTTCTAATGCTAAGAAATAAAATGTGTCAATATTAACTCAATAGCTATAAGAATAAAACCAACACACAGGAAAAAAATTAGTTTGTAAACAAAAATAGTAACTATATACAAAAAGCAGGATCATTCCAGACAACTATGAAAATCTCACTATTATTTCTAAATATTTAAATAGAATTTCAAAGTGACAGTGTATCTGCTATATTCCTCCCTAATTAGAAGTGAACATCACACATCTTAGGTTTACTGTAGCTTTATAAAAAGTCACTAAACAATCAGACACCATTGTTTGGACTTGGAATCTATAAAAGTCTCTTTTTATCCAAGAGATAACTAGTTTTGATTTTCTCCCTTAAAAAAAACCTAGCCAGGGCCTCCCGGGTGGCGCAGAGGGTTGAGTGCAGCGCTGTGAAGCTATCGGCAGCTTCTGCAGCGCCAGTTCAATTCCTGGCTGGCCAGGGAGAAACCCACATGGCGCAGTAGACCTCTCCTGTCTCACCTGCTGCTCCCCTCAGCAGTGTTTTCCTCAGTCCAGTTGTTTTGCTCCCTGCTCTGTCTCTGGTGAATTCTCTCACCCTCCCGTGCCTCTGGCCTATACCCCAGTTCTTGTATAAATAAATAAATCTTAAAAAAAAAAAAGCTAGGGCCTCCCCAGTGGCGCAGCGGTTGAGTGCTGGGTTGCAAAGCTGCCCGCAGCCTCTGCGGCACCGGTTTGATCCCCGGCTGCTCCCCGGCCACCGGAGGAGGGTCCTGCTGCTCCCCTCAGCAGTGTACTTCGGTCCTTCTGCTTGCTCTGCTCCCCGCTCTGGCTCTGGTGAATTTTCTCACCCTCCCGCGCTTCTGACTGTACCCCGTGCTTGTATAAACAAAACAAACAAATAAAAATAAATAAATAAAACATGCCTCTATTAAAAAAAAAAAGGCTAGCCAACAACGGGTTTTCAAAATTTGAATGTTTCACAAGTACTAAGGTGGGAACTATATTAACCAAGAATTACATATTTACAACACTAATAATACCCCAAATGCTTTAACCTTCAGAAAATTGGGATGCATTTCTATTTGGCTGTTCACACTCCAACACAGCCAGGGTTACCAACAGCTTTATTTTTAAGGTACTTTTGTTATTACAACTATTTTTACAACTGGCATGTAACCGCTACAATTTCTATCTGTACCTGCTGTAACAGGGGAAGACCTCAGACAAGTGCTCGATAATACTGTTGAATGGCTTCTTGGGAGACTGGCTTGCGTGAGCGTAAGCTGGAGGAGCAGGCAGTTTCTGATCGGCCCCAAGGCTCATTTCTGGCCCAGGAGCCTGGTCAGTGCTCTCTGCCTCGGGCAGCGCAGTGACTTCTGGCGGGCTGCAGGGTGGTCCTGGCAGCAGAGAGGGTGTCCCCGCTGGGCCAGCACTTGAATCCTTGGGAGCTGTAGTCTGGTTTCCGGACTCTTGACTTGCAGAAGTAGAAGAGCCTTGATCATCGTGGCCTGAAGACTCAGGAACAAACTGAGGGCGAGCCTGGGAGGAACACACACAGCAGCCAGTTCACTTCCGAGACACACCCATGGAGGAAGACTATTAAACATCACCATGCCAAACTTGGTTACTCAAGGGCACAAGAAATTTGAATTAAATGTTTTTGTTTAAAAACACTGCTGTCATAACATAACTTGTCAGTTGTTACAAGGGCAGAACTCTGCTGCTAAGTATTTCTCTCTATAATTATTTTCTGTAAAATATGAAAAATGAGAACATTTCACATACAAACTCCCCTTCCTTCAGTACTTACCTACTCAGACTTCTCCATGCCCAGCTATGTCTGGTGGCTGACTCATCAAAACAACTGAACCCATATCCCCCCACCAAACTGCCCATGCTGAGGCCACCAACAGTCTCCATCCCACTAAGTCCAGGGACACCCTGACACTGCTGGTCACTTTCTTTCTTCACATGAGCTCTTCTGGCTCCACCTGCTGGCTTTACCCGCACATCTCAGGTCTTTCTTGGCTCTCCCAGTGAGATTATGTGTGAACTTCCCCATTGTCTGAGGCCTGAATCTTCACGTCAGGCTACACCTCTCCCCAGGCTTTTTTCATTTTCTCATGACTCAAGAGTAAGTGCTCACAGAACTGAAGTGCCATAATCACTCCCAGAGATCCAAACCACAAGTCCAAACTTCCTAATGGTCAGCTCCAACTGGGTGATCAGAATTTTGATGTCTCAAAGCCAGCCTGAGCATAATCTCTTCACTCTGATCTTCCCTCCCATGCCCACCACACTGACAGAAACTCAGGGTTCATTCTTGACTCCCCAACACACACATATATCACTAATAATACCCCAAATGCTTTAACTTTCAGAAAATTAGGATGCATTTCTATTTAGCTGTTCAAACTCCAACACAGCCAACACTTCCCAACACACACCCACTGCACCCCAAACTCACGAGCAGACAGTTCATTCAAGAGTCTCTCCTAAATACTTCTCAGATGTGCTCCCCACACCCCTCCTTGAGCCAGGGCATGGCCAGCAGCGTGGGCTAGTAACTGTCAGCCCTATCCCCAGGCCTCTATGTGGAAAGGCTGATGTTTCGTTTACATAAGGGTGTTATAGATTTTAAAAGATAAACCCAGAAGCACCAATAATTAAAATATGGATCTATCCCACCCCCAGAAAATCCCCACAATACTCCAAGCAACTACTTTGGTCAGTTGAGAAAAACTGTGGTTCATTGTTTTCTTTCCTTCAAAAAGGAAAAAAAAAAAAAAAAAGATGTGACAGACTTACTGTGCCACAGGCAGGAAATGAAAGCTCAGAAATCTGCACTTTAGGAAGTTCACTGAGTCGAGAACCTCTTTTAACTGCCTTAATTTGGTCTTCAAATTGAGACTGTAGAGAGGAGGAAAGGTGTTAAGTCTAATAAATTCCAAGGGAAAACCATAATTAAAACTTTTTTTCTTACTAAACATTACCAAAGGTCAACAATTTTCCAGTAACATGTGAACTACAAGGTATTGAAACAATTACTTCTTGAAGGAAGTACAATATCAGCTCTCAATCAGAATGTTCTACAATCTTATCAATTTTTCTAATCTTATCAACAAGAGCAGAGTATAAAACACATAATTCAAGAACTAGCATTATTTTCATGAAAAATTCTTCATAAAATTTCAATACTGCTTTTCATAGTTCAAGCCCAAAAGAAACCAAATTCTTAGTCTCCTAAGAATTAAAGCCATCACACAGACTGACAGAATTATGAAATGCCTTATAACGTACCTTTGCTTTCTCAGTTTCTTCTCTAACACTGGTAAGAAAGGATTCCCAGGAATGCATGTCAGACTCTATGTCAGGATATGCTGCAGAATCACTGAAAAAGCAGAACAGTATGAAACTGCTTAATGTCCATCTTAGAAATGAAAAAAAAAAGCAACTAAAATACAAATGAAAGAAACATTTAAACATGAGAGAAAGAGACATTAAAATGATCACACATACACCCAAAAAGCCACCTGTTTTTAAAGAGTTGTGTATTTTATAATCTCAGCAGAAAACACTTTACAAATTTTAATTACTGACTAACCAAACCCCAAAACTGGTGAACAGGGAGCAGTCTCCTAAATTTTAATTTTTTCCCCTCAAATTTGAAGATTTGGCTATTCTTCATTTGACACTTTCATGTTTAACATCAAAGTCTATATTTGCATTAAAAAATATAGCCTGAAACATTTAAAACATCCCAATAAAACCCTCATTCTCACCTTCTTGTAAATTAAAGGGTGAGGTCTGAGAGGCTAAGATAAATTTATGATCTGGCACCTCAGGAGTCTGGTCTATTGGAGGTGACAGACATGTTTTCTATGTCTGAGAAGACTGAAAACACCGCTGACCCTTGATAGTGTCAATTCTCATTACACAACTTGAAGAAAAACCCAAACACTCCTTTATGGCTTTTCCCTTGCGTTGTCCTTTGGAGCAACAGGCAGGTAGCAGAGTCCCTAGGAGAGAAGCCAATGTATGGGAGGCTTGTAAGAAGTTGGAAACACAGGTGAGACGCGGTTGGGGTCTGTTTCACAGAGAAGCCACATGAACACTGATGACAGACGCTGTGCAGCAGCAAAGGGCACTTTTGTCTATCTGAGTTTACAGTCCTGGGATCTGAACCAGCACGTTAACTTGCACCTTCAATCAGAAAGGACTTTTCATGTAAAAAGCACTAATCTTTGAAAAATGAAGACAAAGAATCATACTTTATATGAAAACTAACTTTCCTTGACCTACTGACAGACTGAAATTTAAATTAAAAAAAAACAAAAAAACAAAAAAACCACTAGGAAGGAAGAAAAATCCCGGCATAAAGAAGTCAAAATCTGTGTGTGGAACATCTTGCTGAAGGACAAGATGAAAAGTAATCCCCTGTATGAAAATATACATAGAAAAGTGCCAAACGCCAAGACTTAAGGAAACAAAGATTCCCAGGTAAACTTTGCTGAAAAACAAAGTAAAATGAACAAAAACAGGTAATGATTGTGGAGAGCTGAAAAACTGAGTGCGTGCGAATATCCTTCAAAGTGACATTCCCATACTCTGCAGTTCAGATGTTAAGTAACCGTACCTAGGAAAGGCAATTTGGCAGAGTGTTTTAAAAGCCTTGAAAATGTGATCTTCATTCCAGAAATTTATTATGTAGAAATGATAACATGCATAAAAACTAGCTACAAAGTAGTGCAACTTTTGTTAATAAAACGTGTAAACAACCCAAGTATAACACCACTGAGGTGGTTTTGTTAGGGGGAAAAGGCTGTCCTAAAGCTAATTCCATACAGGCTTTGTGGACTCCCCCAGGCCAAAGCCAAAGACACTGGGAACTCCAAATCCCATCACCACCCAAAGGAAGGTGGCTGGGACCTGAGGGTGGGGTTAAGCAGCCAGGCTGATATAAAGGCAGACACGTGGGCTTTGGAAGGGGTCCCCCATTTTGGATCTCCCCCAGCTACCAGCGTCCGACCAGCTCTGAGAGTGACTTTGGGTTTCCAGGTCGGCGGATCGGGTAGGACGCATTAAAGACTTTATTTCCCTATTTTCTCCCTGAGTTGTACATTTTCCTTATTTCCTTTTCCCTTGTAAATAAACCTTTTATGAACCTTTTGTGTGTGCCTGTAGTGGAGTATTAATAAGTCCCTTGTAAGCGCACAGGTGAGGACCCACAGCCAGGAACCCGTTCAATATCGGGGCTGTCCTATAACAGCTTGATGCCCAACGTGATTTCCAAGCTTCACCCGTGGTTGACCAGCCCAAAGTAATTTTTCTTGCGTTGGTCACCATAAAGCGCATTAGGTCTGCAAGACTTTTTGCTTTCCACAATGGACAAATATCTGGAGGGACTGGTTTTCTTTCACACTGAAAAATCATAACCCATTTGTATGCTGGATATAATTCAGTTTTCAAAATTAGACTGGAGAAATGTAATTATTGATATGAAAGGAAGTTTGTGTATATTACCTAGTGAAAAAAAAACATGCAAATTTCCAATACAAATGAATTTATTCTAAATTAACTAGTTATATCACAATTAAGAATTATGGATTTTTTTTCATTTTTGTATAGTTTGATTTTTTTCTACAGCTGAGCATGTTATCAACTGTATATTAAAAAATATAATGATCCTAACATAAAAATTTCTTTCTCAAATCAGCTCTAACTTATTTAGTAAGTGATGTGCCAGAAAGGAGGCTCGTGACAGCACACTGTACCTGCTCAGTAGCTTCAGGTTCTTAAGATACGCTTCAGCTTGTGAGTCCATGATCTGTAACTTAAACACTTCCATCTCCTTCCAGTTTTCGAGCACAGACACCTACCATTAAGTTAGAGAATGTTTAAGTATTTTAACACTGAAATTATTTTAAGGTTGTTAGAACTAAAACGTACTAAACCATTTTCAAGTTTCTCCTTAAATGACAAATGATGACAGAATCGCCAATACTTGATTATGCTGCAATTTCCCTCAGGTGAACATGATTATGCTGCAATTTCCCTCAGGTGAACATGATTATGCTGCAATTTCCCTCAGGTGACCATGAACGAAAACTTTTGGATTTGAAAACTGAATAAAAAAAGACAGTAAAATTAAGTACCTTAAATGAGGCTTCCCTCATTGGCTTTCTGCTTAAGCTGCATTAAGTACAGAGGTTAGTCATCTTAAAGTCTATGCCTGGCATCCATGTCTATACTCCCGTCCGTGAGTGCACAGAAGGCCAAGGGTCTCAGAATAACCCCAACGTTGAACCCTAATGAACTTAAAGGTCTCAAAGTTTTCTCAACACGGGCATCAAAAGCCTCTGGGGATGTTTTTAAGTCATCAGACTACAAGAAATACAGAACTGGTTTGCTTTAATCCAGGTGTCAGTAGTCTTGACAGGATCCACCAGGTGTACCTGCTTGTCAGATGATGTTAAGTGTGAACTGAACAAACGTTGGGAATATATTTTCGGGTGTGGGGCCCACAAAGTACAGGTACATTGTCTTTGCCTTCCTTTCCTTAGAAGCAGTTCAATGTTCAACTGAAAGTCTCATGTCTGCAGACTGCATAAATTCTTTTCTTATTTTCCCTAAACAGTCATATTCCAATAAATAACATTAACTTCCCAATTAGAAAAATGGAGATAACCATATTTTAGTAATTTCTCAAATAACACACCTACATTGACACATATTCTTCCATAAATTATGACTATAATAAGTGGGATTTTCAAGTTCTTTTTCTAGGATTCACAAATATATTTTGTGGTTGGTTACATCATGGTGTTATCACTTGATTAAATATGATGGAGCCATTCAAAGTTAGAGCATGGAAAATGACTGAAAAATAATGACGAGTGTGAGGTGTACAAGGACATCAAGCCACAAAATCTGCTACACAAACAGAGCTATGTAACAACATAAGCATAAAGGTAAATAAAGCATTCAAAAGCCCGAGGCATGGAAGAGGGGATGTTTTAGGGAGGCAGGATTTCGCCTCCGCACTTGTCAGCAAGGCTGCTATGCCTCATGTGTAATTAGACCCAAAACAAACAAACAGCGTGCAGTCCTGTCTTCATCACACGTCCTGGACTCACCTCTGCAGCCACAGCTCTTTGAAGACTCTCTTCATAATTCTCTTTCCCTTTCTTGATAGAGCCTTCTATTTTCAATTTCTCATTTGTAAATGTATTACTGCAAATATCAAGGAAAAAAAAGTTTCTTGAAAAAAGCTTAACTTTGGAGATTACAGAAGCACAAGTTTAGTTTTGAAATCCTATCACAAGAAAACATGTAACAAGTACAGTATCTTCTTGCCCAATATTTGACTATATAAAATAGACTCTCATGTGCCCCTTGAACTTAATAAATGAGCAAAGGAAGACTGGAAATTAAAACTATTTGGGGGGTAATGCTAAAAAATTGGCTCACCATTTTTATGAAGGTAAGTGGGGTGTGATCTATTATAGTTATAATAAACTTTGTAGCTCATCCCTCATCCTTTGAGTCACAAGTTTTATTTGGGCACATAATGCAAGGACATAACCCAAAGGAAAAAGTGGTCTGTACAAAGTTGCTCATGGCAATGTTTATAACAGCTAAAAAAGGAGGCCAGGACCATGATGTAAATGAAAGTATACATGAAACAATGAATAAGAAAAGTAAAATACAATTATTCACAGCTAAATATAAAGTTTGCCAGTGTGTAAAAACAGTATTTCCATTAATAAAAGGTAAAATAAAAAAACTTATATTAGTAATTCTCTAATGAAGGAGAAAGAGGCATAACCAACAAAAAAGAAATTCAAGATTTTTAAAATTGACAATGCAAAATAAAAGCAGGAACAGCTTAAAATAAAAATACTTAAAGGATAAATTTACTTCAATATTTATGGAATAGGATAAAAACAGAAATAAAGAAAATAAACACATTATTCTATAAAAGAAACAAACAATACACTTAGAAGTCTAGTGTGCTTGTACCTCTGATATGAGAATTTAAGATATTAAAAATAAATATAAACTTAATTTGCCTGATTTCAAGAGACTGATCCGGAAGTAACTCATGTTTCTCATCCTGTTCGTCACTTTTCTGGGGATACCTGAAAAAGCATAATCACCAAATTTTAATTAATATTCAAAGATTTTTAAAAAAAGATTTTTTAAATTTCTATTTAGGGACACAAGAACTAGGGTGTAGGCCAGAGGTGCAGGGGGTGAGAGGATTCACCAGAGAGAGTGGGGAGCAGACCAGGCGGATCTACTGAAACACACTGCTGAGGGGAGCGGAGAGACAGGAGAGGTCTGCTGCACCATTTGGGTCAGCTCCCTGGCTGGAGATAGAAGTCAGGCTGCAGTGGCTGGCAATAGCTTGACAGCACTGAGATTTTAACCCCTGTGCCACCAGGAAGGTCCAATTTTCAAAGATTTTTTAAAACATGTTCTCACAGAGTAAACTCTAACCCTATCAGTGCAAGCATTTTTTGAATTTTTTTTAACATTTGTGTTCCCTAAGTGACGATATGCCTGTAGCACAGATCCTGCACCTCGGTCCATTTCCAGGAGCAGCTGCACTGGGCCAGCACATGCAGAAGAGGCAGCGCTGCCAGAGCACCACCAGTGCCACCCAGGGCTCTCACTCAGCACGGCTCCTGTTCTTTCAAAGACAACTTAAAGCCCTATTAGCGCATGCATGGACACACAGATGCACGCATGGTCTGACAGCCTCTCATCAACAAAGTGTGCCAAGCCTGATTCCTAGACAATGCTTTACACAAGATGGGCCCTGCTTCTCCTTTCCTGCTCTCCCGCATGCCTCTGCAAGTCATCTCTACTTGCCCAAAACCCCAAGTTTCCATTAAAAATCACTGTCACTTCATGGCTTTTCCCTTCCTCAAACACTTCCATGAAACACCCAATGCCAGCCATTCCTTAGCTGAATACTAAGTGTGATCTAAAGTACAGCAAAATCAAAGATATTATTCTTTATCCTTTGTGCTTCTGTAAGAGACCCAAAATATTTTAAGATTTAACCTTAAACATTTAAATATAAAAATTTACCTTTAAAAACATTTATTTGTAAAGTACAAAAAGCAACAGGCACACAGAGCTTATTGCTTATCTTTAAATTGTGACAGAAAATGCCCAAAGAGGAAAAAAAAATCAATAATGTTTATTCCTAGCAGAAACAGTAATTTTTGCTAGCACAGAAAATTTTTTTATCAACAGTTTCATTTATTCCAGTTGATAGTACGTCTGAATTGAGCATACGAAAAACGTTTAATATTAAATATTCCTGAAGTTCTGAATAACTTAAAAAAAATTTACGACTACACATGTTCAAATATTAGGAGGTAGAGACCTTTACAAACATTACTGTTTCCATAAATGTTCCCCACTGAAGAAACTACCCCGAAACTAACGATCAAACCAGTATCAGCAAGCATCTACTTCTTCACTCTTTTAAGCACTGTCTAAAACTACCCAAATGAGCACTTGCAAGTCCCATAAAGAAAGTTATCTGGCTGTAGGGTATGGGACATGTGGAAAACATAAATGTCCTTGAAAGGTGAAGGTGGTGATATGGACTCCCCTCACTAGAGCCCTTCAATCTGGACGAGGCCTGCAGCTTCCTTTAGACAAGAGCATGTGGCGAAAGTGATGCTCTGACAGTTTTGGGCCGGAACCTCCAGAAGCGCCCTCTGCACTCCCCAGCCTTCGCCGGCACATCAGAAGTCCAGCTGCCATGCTAGAGACCACATGCTAGAGACCAAGCATCACAGGAAGACACCAGAGGAGGAGGAGACAACCTGAAACTACACGGCAGGAAAGAGGCCAAGATACCCCAGCCTACCAGTCAATTCTTGCTAAATGCAGCCCCACAAACCACTGGTATGGCCAGAAGTGGCCCAGCTGAACTCAGTCTGGCCCAGATGGCAAGATCATGATCAAATAAAATGGTTGTTAATTTAAGTCACAGAGTTTCGGGTATTTCATTACACGGTGGCAGATAACAATTAAGCTCAGGAATCATGTGATAAATCACTATTTAGGGAAGAGAGAGATTGGAGTGGATCACAGAGAATCTTAAAACAGCTCGGCCCATCTGATGACTATAGTACCTGTATGTATTACCAAAACCCTCAAACTATCCTCAAAACCCTCAACGATCCAATTTTTACAATTTACAGATATAGGATAGAAGTAATTATGAATAAAATGGTCATCAGAACCTTAGTGCAGGAAAGAACGTCGGCACAAGACCAGCCCCTTATACAGACAAGCGGGCCAGGGGCTCTGTGCACCCATGGAGGGGTGCAGACACCAGAGGGAGGAAATCAGGTCTTGGCTGAGCCCCAGGCCCACTTTTAATTTACCTGAAAACACAGTAGGTTTAGAAAACATTTTAGGGGAGTAATTCCCCAACGGATGTTCTTTAAAGAGATGAAGACAGTATCTAAAATTTCACCTTATTTGAGATAACCTGAAATTAGATATCCAAAGTATTAAAATAACCCCTCAAAAAAATCCCCAATTTAAAAAAAATCGCTTTTCGTGTGTTACTTACATTTCACTGGCATTTAAGACCTTTTTCATTTTCTTCTTCAGAGACTTCAGTTTTTCTTGGATTTCTTTTTTCTCCTGTTGCCATTTTTTAATTTCCTTTTCCAAATCTTGGAAGAACCAATTTAATTCCGTCTTTGAAATCTGAAAATATTTTTTAAAGTGAGAATATTAAAAAACATATTAAAAAGAGCCAGAATGACTAGAACTGACTGTGGTGTAACAGAACCCTCAAAAGCTCCAGGTCAGCAGAATAGACAAGGAGATGGCTGTGGGGCCTCCTGAGCCTGGGATACCAAGTTGTACAAAACAGGGTCTCAGCCCTGCCTGCTCTCACCCAGGCCGGCTAGAGGTGAGGCCAGTGGGCCCACATAGAGGCATGAGACTGCCTGGTAGTGGGGAGGGCTTCTCAAAATCAGTGATATCTGATCTTGGTCTTTAAGGTGAGTCTAGCACGTGGAGAATGGACCCCAAGGATTGGGCACAGGAGAGCACAGAGCAGTCAGGGCTTGTCTGGACAGGCGCAGGAGGTGCTCCATGGCTGCAGCGGAAAGCGGATGTGTGGAAGGCAGGGCAGGATGAATGGGACTTGGCCTGAAATTATGAACAGCCTTGCAAGCCACGCTGAGGAGTGGACGCTTCATCCAGCAAACAGGGAGTAAGCGTAGGCGCTTAAGCATGGAGAAGATTCTGGAAAAGTAACTCTGCAGGACACAGAGATGGATCAGGGTGGGAAGAGGGCACGTGGAAGGTTCAGACCGGAACAGCAGCCTGCACATTTCCCGTGACCCACCGTAACAAACACATTCTAATAATGATCTGCAGCAAGTGAACTGCAGCAAGTGATCTGCAGCAAATGAACATTTTTTCCAGTTCCACATTTCTTTGCTGAAATCTCTATTCTATTCAGTTATTAAAAACAATTTCAGCCACCATCCTTAAACTGATTTCGTAGCCCAATAAGGATTATAACCCTTCATGTTAAAAGCTGTATTATAGGAAGGGACAGTCTCTCAAAACCTCACAGCAACAACGCAGGCAAGAGACAATGAGGATGATGGTGGTGACAATGGGGTGATAAAATTAAGGGAAACAGTTTCTCCTACTAGTGGAAAAAGGAGACTACGGAGATAAACTATGACAGGAGGCATAGGAAATAACCCTATAAATGACTTATATAAGAACTCAATAATCTTGACCAGTCATTTTGATGGAACAGAAGTTTATAAGCACTTGGCAAAGATTACAAGTCAAAGGAATAAAAACCGTCTTTCAACCTAATCACGTAGAAAGGCGTGTGTCTTGTTTACCCACACATTATAGGCACTTCTAACAGGCTACCCCAGAACAGATCAAGTCAGTGTGTTCTGCTCCTCAAAACAATCCTTCTCAATATATTCCCGGTATATTAGTAGGGCTACTATGACCACTTATAAGCTGGTTGGTTGTGGCCTGGAAGGTATTTCCCTATAATGAGCCATGTTAGAAACATCAGTTAAATGTACAAAACTTCTCTTCTAAGAAGTTCGTGATCACAGTGGGAATCTGAATAAAATGGAATTTAAAGTGTTAAGAGGGCAAGTTTCAGACCATGAGAGTCCTTACTTTTTTTTTTTTTAAAGATTTATTTATTTATACAAGAAGCAAGGCACAGGCCAGATACGCGGGAGAGTGAGAGGATTGACCAGAGACAGAGCGGGGAACAGAACAGGCAGACTGACGAAATACACTGCTGAGGGGAGCAGTGGGTGAGACAGAAGAGGTCTGCCTCGCCATGTGGGATTCTCGCCGGCCGGCCGGGATCAAACCCGCACTGCAGAGGCTGCAGACAGCTTCACAGTGTGGTACTCAACAGCCTGCGCCACCAGGGAGGCCCTCCCTCTGACTATTGAAGAAAGAATCTTAGCCTGAGTTCTGGGAGTAGAGACACATGGTGCTGGGAAGATGAGAAAAGCAAAGTACTTACTGATCTGTTTAGAATAGAATCACACCTGTCTTTAGTAACCTCCCACAGCCTATAGGCACTCCATTTTGTCCTCTGGGGACCTGCCTCCCATCAACACCTTCAAGTCTCACTGGACCTCTGTTTAAGCATCCCCACCTAAAGGCATGCCCAAATCTCAAGAGCATACTTCAAATGTCTTTCCTTTCCTTCCCTTTAAATCCTAGCACAGGTTACAGTAAGATATTCTAAGAACCCTTTCCACCCTCCTGCAAGTATTCACACTTCGCCCTTCAGCTAGATAATTACCTAAGCTCAAGGCAGACTGCACACAGGTTTTAGTTGACAAGTCCGATTGTTTTTTAAAATATGAATGTGATGCCTTTGACTTGGTCGTAGAGGCATTTGGGTCAAGATACCTGCCAGTGTGTCAGACAGTGTGACAAAAGAAAGGAAACACTCTATTTGAAGGCAGTGGTAGCTGCCCTTTGCTGGACAGCTAGGTGCCATTCCACCTGAGACTCAGTCCTCTCTGTCAGCTTTCTTATGCAGGTACTGCTTTTTGAAACTTCTTCTAAATCTACAAATTCTCTAAAAGTTTTATGTGAATTTTGAAAGTATCATTCTTTCAGTGCAGGCAATGAGGGTGAAGCCTTTAATGTGGGGAACTAAACAATGGCTTTAAAAAAAAAAAATTGGACTGATTACATTCTGCAGTAAAGCACATAAAAACCAGACCCAAAGTTGGCCAAGATCAGAAGCACCAGTATAGGTGCTCATGGTCTCCATCCCTGGGTGCCTGATTTACTGTGATGGTGTCTCTTGGTCAAGTGCACAAAGAAAGAAGCCTTGATGAACTGGAGTAACACAGTACCCAGCAGACTAACACTTATCAAGCTGTGAAAGCTTATGTCAGAAAGAAATACCATTCACACAGCACTGACTAAGTGGCTGTGTCTCCAAATCTGCCCTTATCACTGAGCTGGGTGGACACAGGCATTCCCATACAGATTTAATAAAACTGAATTACCCTGAGGAAACACAAAGTTTATAAAAAAATATTTTGTTAATCCCCGTAAGTAGCTTATTAAACTTGTGTCCCATGAATCACTGTGTTAAGCAGGGTTCAATTTTTCCCTCTCCTAATCAGGAAGACTGACCACCCAGGAAACTAAGCAGAAAAGTTTCTGGTTCCTTCTAATTTTTCTCTACCATCAAATCTCATCCCATCCCAGTATAAATAGGTACTAAGGAATGTTAGGACAGCTACCTTTACATATTGACCCTTTTCTTTTGGGTATACTTAAATTTCAATAACTTAGTTTCTTGATTAAGGTCCCACTAAATTAATTTTCTTCTATTTACTGTGTTAACCTAACTATTGACCTTTGGACAAATTCTTTCTTTCTTAAATGGACTAACTCTCCTTTGCTAGCTCTGTACCTTAGTTGTTAAAAAGGAAAACACAATTTCCTCACAATTCCATTTTCCTACTCATTCAACTTGGTTTTGCTATTAATAAATCCAATAGCAAGGTATAGTAACGGATAGTCAATTTTAGCTAATGGAATTAAAGATCAGTAGACTCAAGACATTCTAGGTGACTACAGTTCCAATGTGCGTGAGCTCCATGTGTTTTTCTGACACTTCTTAGGGGTTAAGGTGGTGATGATGATGATATCAACAGTAACCCTGTTATGCACTGGACAACTTTAGGTACTTTGTAAGTATTAATCTAACCCCATGAAATGGATCTATTGTTACCCAAACTTTCCAGGTAAGAAACTAAAGCACAGAGAAGTTAAATAACTTGCCTAGGATCAGAACGAGTATAGAACTAATCCTGGATCTAAAACCAGTCACTGGGATTCCAGGGTTCACACATTCAACCCTACTGCTATACTCTCTCTCAATAAAAATATTTAACTCAGAACTTAGGTACCAGAAAATAGTTTTAGTTAATCAAGAAAACTCAGTTACAGATAAATGAAAACCCAGATTTACAGCCCTTTTCTTATATGGCAACTAAAGAGGCTCAAAAATGCTGCAAAAACAACGCTGCCCTTTCAACACCAGAGAGAAATCTGAACAGGCAATAATGCACAAGGAGCCTTTGTTCAGCCAACAATGCAGCAGCAGCAAAGGGAGGTCCAGCAGGCACAGCTCTCCTGATTATGCTACAGGCTATTGAAGAGAAGTTTCATGTGGGATTACCTTGTTTTCTTCCAAGTTCCTTGTCAACTTTTCTTCCAGGTCCCTGGTCTCTTCTGCGCCCTTGAGTTTTCTCTGTTCATAATTTTCACATGCTTCCTTTAACTGCTCTTGCAAAACCTGGTACTCCCTTTCAATCTGTGAAATACCCCCCTAAAAGTAAAGTAAATTAGAAAATTATCTATTAAAAGTAGTTTAAAAAGCCTATTTCTGATTTCGTTCTGAACTGTTTCTTAAGTAAACAAAGAAAAATAATAAGCAGAAAAAAGGGAAAATCCTAGGCAGTCTATGATAGGGAAATGTCACAATAAATCAAGAATTAAAAACCCCTAAACACTGCTTAGCGAAGACAGCTCTTTATAAAGTAATTGTTCACATTACTGGAATTCATAATGAAACTTTTCAATCTGTACTATAATTAGTTCTGAATTTTTAGAGGGTTCAGTATTAAATCAGCAGTTTGATATGAATGGCATTCTCCACAACAAATATCAGCAATTGTTAGGTTTTAAAACATATACATTAGGGGGCCTCCCCGGTGGTGCAGCGGTTGAGCGCTGGGTTGCGAAGCTGCCCGCAGCCTCTGCAGCGCCAGTTCGATCCCCGGCTGCCGGGTGAGGGTCCCACATGGCCGCAGACCTCTCCTGCCGCCCACTGCTCCCCTCAGCAGTGTACTTCGGTCCTTCTGCCTGTTCTGCTCCCCGCTCTGGCTCTGGTGAATTCTCTCACCCTCCCGCGCTTCTGACTGTACCCAAAGGTTTTATGCATAGTTTAAATATGAAGAGAACATATTCATTTTGGTCTGGTGGAACAATTATATTATCAATGAACTGTGTTTAATTATGCAACTATCTCTTGGACGAGCTTCTAAAAAAACAGAAGCCATACTGCAAAGTGAAACGTTGGTGAACAATATCACTGATATATTTTTTTACCTTGCACACTACTAAGACTGTCAGCAATAACATACTTGTGTCCGCAAAGAAAGCCCATGAGCTCCCGGGAGCCCCTCCTCACTGCAGGTGACTGCTCTCCCCAGATGCAAGGCCTGGCAGCTAAGCTTCGGAAACCCATCCGAGAGGCACCACCTACTCCATCCACCTTGCCCTTATCCTTCACCTCTCCCAGCTCCGTAGCATGTTCCAAGTGTAAAGGGGCAAAATTCTGTGAAGTATCAGAGAACTCTGAACTATGATCAGAGTGGCCATAATGTCAGTTCACCTTGGAGAGTCCCAGTTTTTGTCTGTCCAGACTGAAGGTTTAGTTAAATAGTCACCCTTCCTGTGACCCACAAGAACCACTTAAAGTTTAAGATATGAGCTACCTCTATTTTCATTCTCAATTCAGCAAAAGGATCACAATGAATAGCAACTTGGTATTATCGATTAATTTATATGCCCCAAGTCACCACCGAGGACAGGCAGGAAGTTATGCTATCTCTGTTAATTCATTTAAACTTCACCACAGTTCTGTAAGATATTTAGCATTTTCACATTTTATAGATCAGAAAGCCAAGCTTTGAGAATTCAGGCAATTTTTCAAAGTCCCAGAAGAAAGCAGCAGTGTTAGGATGAATGCAGGTCTCAGAGGGAGGAGCCCACAGGCCACTACAGTAGGGTTCTGAAATCACATCAGCGTTCTGAAATCAAGCTGATTTAAGGAAGTGTTTGTGAACTTTCCAAATCCTAATGAAAATATGTGACAGTCAAAATACTGACTCCTGAAACAATAAGGTCTACCTAAGTTAGGGCTGAGCATGGGACAAGCACAGGCCCTTCCACTTGGTACATACATGTCCTGGCCCAAAGCTCAGCGAAGCTCTGTGCGCATGAAAAGCTAACACACTCTAAATGCTCAAGGATGAGAAACTGGTCAGGTATACCACCACATTCATCATACAATGGAAGATCAAGAATGCACTGAAAATGAAGTTAACAATCTGTATTTACCAACATGAAGATAAGTCCGTAAGACATTAAAACTGAAAATTTCCAATAAAACAGATAGTAAATCCCATTAAAAGCACTACTTTACTTAAACATTACAATATGCCTGGAAGACTGCTCATCAAAATATTAACATGGGTGATGATGGGAATGTAGATGACTTCAAATTTTTCATGAATTTCTGTATTGTTCATTAAAAGAAAATAAGGGTTGAATTTTTTTTTTTTTTAAGATTGATTTATTTATTTATATAAGCACTGGGTACAGTCAGAAGTGCGGGAGGGTGAGAGAATTCACCAGAGCCAGAGCGGGGAGCAGAGCAGGCAGAAGGACCGAAGTACACTGCTGAGGGGAGCAGCGGGCGGCAGGAGAGGCCTGCGCGCCATGTGGGACCCTCCTCCAGTGGCCGGGGAGCAGCCGGGGATCGAACCGGCGCTGCAGAGGCCGCAGGCAGCTTCGCAATCCAGCGCTCAACCACTGCACCACCGGGGAGACCCAAGGGTCGAATTTTTATAATTGGCTAACTGATAGCTATTTGTACAGATATTAGCAGGCAACACAAAGCTGATTTTTTTCCTATTTAATTACACATCTGATCTTAAAAATGATTCCACACCAGTAATGGCAGAATTGTTTCATGTTTAAATGATGGTGTAACATTTCATTATATGGATGTGCCATAATTAAACTGTTCAATACTGATGGGTGTTTAGATTGTACTCAACTTTTCTGCAGATACAAATATAGATGAAACAAATATATAACAAATCCTTGTTTATTGATCTCTGGACACATACTGAGTGTAAATAAATCCCAAATTGCCTTCCCCAGAAATTTTTTTTTTTTTTTTTTAAATAAATGAAGTGCCATTGAGACAGTACAGGACTGATTTCTCCCCTCCTGTGTGGTCACTGCAGCTCTCACAACCCTTACATTTTTATATTCTTTTGATAACTTATAAATAACTTTTTCTTGTAACAAATGCAGTTGTACATCTTCTTACATGTTTAAACATCAACCTTATGTCTGTCTTTTATTGTGCACTGTCTATTCACATCTATTCTCATTTTTATGTTTATGAATCTTTTCCTGATTAACAGAAATTAATTAAGAAATTATCTATAGTTTTATCTGTCCTGTGCTGCAAATTTTCCTACTTTGTCACTGTGTTTTCTGTGTATGTATATTTGTTGATACACTTATATATGCTATGCATAGGTATGCACACATTACACATGTGTGTACAGACATATAAATACACATATTTGTTTCCATGCTGTTAATTAACCTTATGGGAAAAAATTTTCCCATTTTTTCGGGGTACTTCTATGGGTTCATTTTTTTCACACTTAAGTCTTTGATCCTCCTGGAATTAATTTTGGTATATGGAATGAAGGAAGGAACCAAAATAATTTTTTCTACAGTAGATGGCAATCCATTTTTCCCTATACCATGTATTTAAGAATATATTTTTGCTCACCAGTAGTTACCATTTTTATTATACCTTTAATTTCTATATTCTTCTGTTCCATTGGACTCTTATTCTAAATAGTCCGGTTATGTGTAACACAGTTTTTATTATGTTTGATATCCAGTTGTTTAATTTCCTTTCTTATAGTTTTTTTTTCCATGGGCACACTTTTTTTTTTTTGGTATGAAGTTTAGAATCAGTTTGTCTAGTTTCAAATAAATTTTATGCAGCAGCTTCTCACCAAGGTGATCCCCAAGCTCCCTGCCTCTTGGTATTCATGCCTTTGAATAGTCCTCTCCTACACTACATCTGGATTGGTGGGTTGGTATGTGCGACCAAGAAAATAGAGAAGTGATGGAGTGTAACTTCCTAAAGTAGGTCATAAAAGCCACTGCTACTTCTGTTTGATCACCCACTTTGAGGAAGTCAAGCCCAGTGACAACACACAAGCAGTTCCATGTGGCGCCCACAGGCAAAGAACTGAAGTCCTTGCCCAGAGCTAGCACCCATGCGCTGACCGGGCTGAGTGAACCATCTTGGGAACAGAGCATCCCAGCCCCTGCAGGGACTGAAAAGACTCCTGCAGAAGCCTGAACAGTACTGAAACTCACAAGAGATCTCCAGCACCGTCCAGCTACCCGGAGCCTTAATTTTTGACTGCTAGAAGCTGTGAGATAACGAATGTTTAAGCCACTGAGTTTTGAGACAATTTGTTACACAGCAACAGACAGCTAACATATCCTGCTCGGGTTGTACTGGGATTATGTCAAATTAGAAGCTTTAGGGAAAATCAATTTCTTTAACAACTCAAATACAGAGAGCACTTTTTCACTTAAGTCTTCTGTACATCTCTCAGTGCCATTTTTTTTCTCAAGTTTTAATTATTTTTTACCCTTTCTGTTACTGAAAATGATCTTTTCTTCTAATGTAATTTGCACAGGTTGTTATTTATATATAGAAAGGTACTGCATCCAATCACCTTTCTGAATTCTCTTACATTTTGGTATTAGGTTTTCAGTTGATTTAGATCTTCCAGGTACACAATCTAAGCCTCTATAAATAATGATCTTTTTACCTCCTCTTTTATAATTTTTCTTACCTACTTTTGTCAGCTGATAGCTCCAGACTGCTAAATAATAAGGTGATGCTTTACCATTCAGTGAGAGGGCTTTTAAGAAAGAAAGATAATAGCATGGTGAGAAGTGTTCACCTATTCCCATGTCATTGTAGTCAATAAAGGGACTTGAATTTTACCTAATACCTTTTTATAACTTTTCTCTTAAGATATATTACCAGAGTAAATGATATTAATACATTTTAAGTGAATCATTCCTAAAGTGGTGAAGCTCTTACAATTATTTCTCCATTACTTAGTTCTTACTTATAAATTAATATAGACTCATTATACAGCAGCTAAAACAATAAAGCCATTCTACTTTGGAATAAATAGCTAAGAAAAAACTTACCTTTTCTAATCCCAAACTTGCCTCTGATCCCAAACTAATAATACAAACAATATCCTTGTGTATTATGTTCTAAAGCTTCCATAGCAATGTTTTATATGGAGTTGACATCAAAATAGTTTTAGTTCATCATTCCATCTAGTTAAATTAGTAAAAATTAAAACCTGTGAACAGTTAAGTATGATTCTGACCCACCTGTTGTACCTCAAAAGGATCATATGGCTCAGTATTGACACCTTGATGCATTATATTCCAAGACACCTTTGGGGAGAAAACAAATATTTAAATTCAATCTATCTTCCCTGCTCTAGTAAAATGAATTTATCACATAATAACATTTGAAAACATGCCCACTTTTGCGGCAGAGGGAGGAGGTTAAGTGCCAATTCAGATAATGTTTTATACATTCTACAAATACTTGTAATTAGGAGACTGTCATCCTTTAGAATTATTAAAAATGAAAATGATTTTGGTTCATTACTCAACCTATTTTTCAGAGCTTTCTGAATGAGTAGGGGGACAATCCAATAAGGTTTAATCAACTCATGTCCTACAAAGTTATCTACAATCTAAATTTATTCTCATGCTTATGAGGAAGGATCTTTATGTGCATCCATCCCTCTGGTGTCCCTCCATCTGGCTATCTCATTTAACTCCTCCCCTTAACAATCCCCACTCAGTTTGGCAAGACAAACTGGCACATGCAGCCCAGACACTTCCTTTATCCCTTCTCTTGGGAATTATCTGTGCAGAAAACACATGTTCCCTTTCGTCTCACTGCCCTGCAATAAGTACTGTGGGGTAGGCACCCCAAGTTGAGAGGCGCCCTGGTTAAGCACTGCTGTAACCTGGGGGGAAGCCAGGGTGCTATGGGCTTTTAGTGTTAGGACACATATTTTTTACAGAAACAGCCACATCTTACTTCTGCTAATATTTCTAATTATTGAGGTGACATTTTGGCTTCATCTGCTGATTCCACAATCTTATTTCTCAACTGGCACCAAAATTGGTAGGAATAACGATTTAAAAATTCTTTAAGATTATCCGCCATGCCCTACAAAAGGGCTCCTATTTTTTAAAGCATTTTCAAGTGAAAGCTTTAGTAACCAATATAAAATTAATCATCTAAAAAATTTAAGTAAATATAATGGCAATGAAAAAAGAAAATTTAACTTCTAGTAATAGAAGATGTTTTCTATTTAAGAATTTCCTGTATGGAAAAAAGCACACCACAAAAAGAAAACCACCCCCCAGATTGCAATGATAGTAACTTGGAAGAACTTCTGAGTCTTCCAGAAAGAGAATTTAAAATTGCCGTGATTAAAAAACTGACAGAAGTTATAAAGGAAAACAATGATAAGGGAAAAATAATCAACGATCAGAAGAATGAAACTGAGTCCCTAAAGAGGGAAGTAAAAGAAATGCAGGAGATCAAAGAATTAATGGAGGCGCTAAAGAACTCTGGGAAAAGCAATGAAAGAATAAATGAAATGGAAGAATGAATAAGTACTCTTGAAGACACAGAAATAAAAAGAACCAAAACAGAAAAGGAAAGAGAAGTACAAAGGAAAAAGACCAAAGAAAGACTTTGGGAACTAACTGACTCCATGAGGAAAGGAAATATAAGAGTTATAGGAATCCTAGAAGGAGAGGAGAGAGATGTACGAACAGAGAAAATATTCAAGGAGATAATTGAAGAGAACTTCCCAAACGTGAAGAAGGAGCTGAAAATTGAAGCAAGAAGAACACCAAAGCAAGAAGAACACCAAACTTCCACGACGAAAGGAAAAATACAGCAAGACACATAATAGTAAAGCTCCCAAATATCCAGGACAAGGAAAAAATAATGAAGCTGACAAGAGGGAAGAAACAGATAACATTCAAAGGAAAACCAATCAGACTGACATCAGACTTCTCTGAAGAAACACTACGGGCTAGGAGAGAGTGGAGGGACATAGCCAACAGACTCCAAGAAAACAGATGCCAACCAAGAATACTCTATCCCGCAAAGCTCTCCTTCCTCTATGAAGAAAAGTAAGGACCTTCCCAGACAAACAGAAACTCTGGAATTTCATTACGACTAAACCCCCACTCCAAAAAATACTACAAGGAGTCCTAAAGCCAGAACTTCAGAGGGACGAAGAACAACGAAAGAAGGCAAAAAAAAAAAAAAAAAAAGGGCCTCCCCTGGTGGCGCAGCGGTTGAGCGCTGGGTTGCGAAGCTGCCCACAGCCTTTGCAGCGCCGGTTCGATCCCTGGCTGCTCCCCGGCCACCAGAGGAGGGTCCACATGGCGCGCAGACCTCTCCTGCCGCCCGCTGTGCCCCTCAGCAGTGTGCCTCGGTCCTTCTGCCTGCTCTGCTCCCCGCTCTGGCTCTGGTGAATTCTCTCACCCTCCCGCACTTCTGACTGTACCCAGTGCTTATATAAATAAATGAATAATAAATCTTTTTAAAAAAAGTTATTAAAAGAATAAATAAATAAAATCAAAGGAAAGACAAACACAATGGCAAATACAGATGTTAACATATCAATATTAACTCTAAATGTAAATGGAATAAACTCTTCAATAAAAAGACACAGAGTTGCAGGCTGGAATAAGAAACAAAATCCAACCTTTTGCTGTCTCCAGGAAACACATTTAGCTACAAAAGATAAAAACAGACTCAAAGTTAAAGGATGGAAAACAATTTTACAAGCAAATGGACCAAAAAAGAAAGCAGGAACAGTTACACTTATATCTGATAAAACAGAATTCAAAATCAAAAAGATAAAAAGAAACCCCAACAGTCACTACATTATGATCAAGGGGACAATACTTCAAGAAGAAATAACACTCATTAACATATATACACCAAACGAAGGAGCACCAAAATATATCAGACAACTATTGTCATCTCTGAAAACAGACATCAGAGAAAACACATACGTAGTGGGAGACTTCAACACACCACTACCAACAATGGATAGATCAACGAGACAAAAAATAAGTAAAGACACTAAAGCTCTAAATAAGGATCTAGAGCGCTTGGGCTTAACAGACATCTATGGAACACTAAACCCAAAAAAATCTGAGTACACATTTTTCTCAAGTGCACACAGATCATTCTCCAGGATCAATCACATACTGGGAAACAAGACAAACATCAACAGATACACCAAGATTGAAATCATATGAACCATCTTTTCTGACCATGAAGGCATCAAACTAGAAATAAACCATAAAAAGAAGGCAAGGAACTCTCCTACCTCATGGAGATTGAAAACCACACTTCTGGAAGACCACTGGACTAACGAGGAGATCAAAGAAGAAATTAAAAAATTCTCTGAATTGAATGACAAGGAGGACACCAATTTCCTAAATGTATGAGATGCAGCAAAAGCAGTAATAAGAGGAAAGTATATAGCAACAGAGGCTCACATCAAGAAACAAGAAAGAACTCAAAGAAACAACCTAATCTCAAAGCTCAAAGATCTAGAAAAAGAACAACAAAAAAAAAACCAAAACCAGTATTAGAAATAATAAAAACCAAAGCAGAAATAAATGAAATCGAAACTAAAAAAACAATCCAAAAGATAAATGATACCAAGAGCTGGTTCTTCGAAAAAATAAATAAAATAGACAAAGCCCTAGCCAGGCTCACAAGGGAAAAAAGGGAGAAAGCACAAATAAACAGGATCATAAATGAAAGAGGAGAAATCACAACGGACACAGCAGAAATCAAAAGAATAATCAGTAACTACTATGAACAGTTATATGGAAACAAGTTCAACAATCTAGAGGAGATGGACAAACTCCTACAACTCTACAATCACCCAAAGCTAGATAAAGAAGAAATAGAACACCTAAACAGACCAATTACAAGCAGTGAAACTGAAATGGTAATCAAAAACCTCCCCAAAAACAAAAGCCCAGGACCTGATGGATTTACAAATGAATTCTACCAAACATTCAGAGATGAATTAGTGCCTATCCTTCACAAACTCTTCCAAAAAATTGAGAAGGAAGGGCTAATACCAAACACGTTCTATGAAGCCAACATTACACTAATACCAAAACTGAACAAGGACAACACAAAAAAAGAAAACTACAGGCCAATCTCCCTAATGAACACTGATGCAAAAATCCTCAATAAAATTTTAGCGATCAGAATCCAACAGTGTATCCATAAGATAATTCACCACGACCAAGTAGGATTCATGCCAGGGACACAAGGATGGTTCAACATCCGAAAATCAATCAATGTTATCCAACACATCAACAAAAGAAATATAAAAACCATATGATAATATCAATAGATGCTGAGAAAGCTTTCGACAAAGTGGAACACCCATTCATGATAAAAGCCCTTGAAATTCTTGGGATACAAGGAACATACCTCAACATCATAAAGGCCATATAGGACAAGCCAACAGCCAGTATCATTCTCAATGGTGAAAAGCTGAAAGCATTTCCATTAAGATCTGAAACAAGACAAGGATGTCCACTCTCACCACTGCTTTTCAATATAATACTGGAAGTCCTAGCCAGAGCAATAAGACAAGAGGAAGGCTTACAAGGAATCCAAATAGGAAAAGAAGAAGTCAAACTATCACTATTTGCAGATGATATGATAATATACATAGAGAACCCCAAAAACTCCACAGAAAAACTAATTAAACTCATCAATCAGTTCAGTAAAGTGGCAGAATACAAAATCAACACTCAATAGTCAGTAGCCTTCCTATACACAAACAATAAATCTGAAGAAGAAATAAAAAAAACCATCCCTTTTATTATCGAAACAAAAAAAAAATCAAATACTTGGGAATAAATCTAACAAAAGAGGTAAAGGACCTATACAAAGAAAACTATAAAACACTGTTAAAAGAAATAGAAGAAGACACAAAGAAATTGAAAGACATCCCCTGCTCATGGATTGGAAGAATAAGCATTATTAAAATGGCCATCCTACCAAAAGCAATATACAGATTCAATGCTATTCCAATCAAAATTTCAATGTCATTCTTCAAAGAAATAGAACAATTATTGATGAAATTCATATGGAATCACCAAGAACCCCGGACAGCCAAAGCTCTCCTGAAAAAAAAAGAAGGGAATGGAGGCATCACACTCCCAGACTTCAAACTATACTACAAAGCCATAATCATCAAAACTGCATGGTATTGGAACAAGAACAGACACAAAGACCAATGGAATCGAATAGAAAATCTAGAAATAAACCCAAAGATTTATGGTCAACTAATCTTTGACAAAGGAGCAAAGAATATGCATTGGAGCAAAGAAAGTTTGTTCAATAAATGGTGCTGGGAAAACTGGGTCGCTACATGCAAAAGAATGAGCTTGACTACTACCTCACACCACACACAAAAACCAACTCAAAATGGATTAAAGAACTAGACATAAGACCTGAAACCATAAAATACATAGAAGGAAATATAGGTGAAACACTACATGATATGTACATCAAAGACATCTTTACAGACACATCACCCAAAGCAGTGATAGTGAAGGCAAAGATAAACAGCTGGGACTACATCAAATTAAAGAGCTTCTGCACAGCAAAAGAGACAATTAACAAAAACAAAGAGAAACCCCATCAACTAGGAGAACATTTTTGCACACAACACTAATGATAAAGGACTAATCACAAAAATCTGCAAAGAGCTGATGAGACTCAACAAAAACAAAGGAAATAATCCAGTCAATAAATGGGCAGAAGAGCTAAAAAGAAACTTCTCTGAAGAGGAAATGCAAACGGCCAACAGGCATATGAAAAAATGTTCAACATCACTTGTAATAAGGGAAATGCAAATCAAAACTACCATGAGATACCATCTCACACCAGTGAGAATGGTACATATTAAAAAAACTAGCAACAACAAATGTTGGATGTGGAGAAAAAGGAACTGCACTGTTGGTGGGAGTGCAAACTGGTCCAACCACTATGGAGAGCTGTGTGGAGATTTCTGGACCTACTAAACATAGAGCTTCCATAGGATCCAGCAATTCCACTACTAGATATTTACCCAAAGGACACAGAAACATCCATTCCAAAGAGCACCTGCACCCCTATGTTTATAGCAGCACTATTTACAATAGCTAAGCTTTGGAAACAACCCAAATGCCCAAAAATAGATGACTGGATCAAGAAGATGTGGTACATATACATGATGGAATATTACTCAGCATTCAAAAAAGTTAAATACATGCCATTTGCAGCAACATGGATGGTGCTGGAAGGGATCATGCTCAGTGAAATAAGCCAGAAAGAAAAAGAAAAATACCGGATGGTCTCACTCATAGCAGGAATCTAGAAAACTTAAATAAGGGACCAGGAAAATGAATAACTATAAGAAAGTGAAAATCAAAATCAACAAAAAACTATGAACCAGAGATACTCTATGGGAGGTAGGGGGTGGGGAGGGGAGGGATTGGGGTCAAAATAAGGGGGTTGCTAATTGTATGGGGAATATAAAAATAAAATTTATAATTAAAAAATAAATAAATAAATAAAAAAGAATTACCTGTATGGCAACCATTTTTGCAAGTGGACTATTTGTTACTTCGTTTGCACTTTCTGGGTTTTCTTCCAACTTGCTGGCAGCATCTCCACAGTGACCATCACTCCCCTCAGAGGTGCTCTGGGCTATACCAGTACTCTCTGTGCTGCACTGTGACTCCACTGGCATTTCTGAGGAGTTACGACAGATCTGTGTTTCACAGGCGATCTGGTTACCAGGGGCATTCTCAACAGGCAAATGCTGACCCTCAAAATATGCAGTAGCATTTTGATCTGGTCTTTCACTGGCTACGAAGGACGGCACCACTGGCACTGATCTTTGCAGCTGATATTCAGAAGAAACAGCCAGAGGTGTGTAAATGCTAGTGTACTGGGGCAAGCTCGGCAATACATTAATGTATGTGGGTGGTGTCTGGGTAATGTCAAATCCCCGAAAGGGGAGGTAAGTACAGTATCCTGTGACTATCTGGGGTTGAGTCCAATAGGTTGTTGGTTTCACATCCTCAGGAACTGGTGTGGGAGAATTGGGAGGGACCCCTTTGGGCTTCACATCCTCAGGAACTACTCCGGGAGGATTATCAGATACAGGTTTTGGCTTCAGGGTCTCATCAGCTGGTTTGGGAGAATTAGCAGATACTGGTTTGGGCTCCTCAGAAGTTGGTGCTGAAGATAAATCTGATACAGATTTGACTTTTACATCTGGTTTAAATTCCCTAGCTGCTGGATTTAGTGGTAGTTTAACTCGTAAATATTCTCCAGATTTTGAAATTTCTTCTACTTTTGTCTTAATGTTTTTCTTCTTTCTCTTTTTCTTGAGTCGTGATGCAACTTTCTTCAATGCAATACAATTGTCAATCACAACAAAACGAGGACATCCCAGGAGAAAAGATTTCAAGCCTCCTGCTTTTTCTAGGATCTGTCGAGTTTCTTCTGGGAAGAATTCATATTCTTCAGAGAACATCTTATTACTCATGTCCAAGGGACCATGTTCCTCCAACAACTGTGAGAAGTAACTTGGGAAAAATTTACATTTACTTGAATTATTACAAGAAGTACTTGTGTATGTTTAATAAAAAGTATTTCCCAAAAATTCTCCTAAAGCCAAGTACTATTTTCACTTCTCACTGATCTCAACCTCTCCCCAACAAACATTATCTATTCATATGAAATCTGCATAAAGTTAACTGCAATCAATGATACTATAATCAAAATTTTGTTGAAAATAATCCTTTGAAATTTTTGGAAAAATAGCAAATATTAAAGTTATTTTAAAAATTTCAATTACATTATATAATCTTCTTACAAGGCAGTGAAAAGCAAGAAAACTTACTAAAGAAAAATAACAAGGCTATCAAATGAGAAGAGGAAATCGAAAAAAAAAAAAATCCTACAGGAATTTGCATATAGTAAACCTGTTAAGATTTTTCTGTTTAGGAATGTGGAATGATTCAGAAGTACTAAAATGCAGGATGTCTGATCAATAAGCCAATATAGCAATGGGTGTTCCTTCATCTGCCTCCTGCTCTATGGTGGCCTTGTTCACTTCATTCTGGGTCTCTCTTTTTATCCCACTCTTGGGCCAGACTCAGAGAGATAGCGCACTTCCACTGGAATTTGGTATTCAGCCTACAGCAGTGGCAAATTAGCAAGAAAGACACACACCACACACCACTAAGACTTTTAAAAGACTGAAAATTTCCAAAGGAACTTTCCTGGTAAATCAATGCTAACCAGGAAGAAAAGTTATTTAGGAGGAAGGTAAAAACAACTTCATAAATGCTTAGGACAAATTAAAATAATTCACCTCTATTCAAAGCCACTGATACTCAGATGCATAAAGACCAGTATCACTGCTCTTCATCAGCAATGCTCCCCTAAATATTCAAGTCACCAAACAATCTCTTTTAAGGTGTTTATTGATGACTATTTCCCCCCGATAGAATAATCTTTATAATATTAGCTCCCTAAATATATGTTGCTGTGCAAGGTAACAGGTTTAAATATACCTTTGAGCTAAGATTCTTATCATGCTTTATTTCTAAATGAGAAATCTCTGGAAGTAGAAGGGGTAAAGGGAGGGTGAGGTAAAAAGAAAAATCGCTGGTCAGAAACAGGAATTCTTGTTGAGGGCCTTTGTTGACAGGTGTGTATGTTTTAACATCAGTCCACCACCTGTCCAAATAGACCTTCCAGGTTGGTGTTTAGTTGCCATTAAGCAAACAGAGTCATCCGTAAATGGTGGATATGTATTTGCTTATTTGCTCTCCATGATGAATAATAAAGAAAATCATTGGGGGAAAAAAACCTTTTCTAGCTGGATTAAAATACTTGAATCGAAAATGGGACAATTAAAGCACAGAAACAACATGAAAGGAAACCAGTAATTCAGCAGCCAGTTTCTCAATAGCCACAGGGGATCAGGACATAAATGATGATGTACATCTGGGATCACTGCCAAGCAACTAAAAAAAGTTGTGTTCTCCAACAGAATATTACTCAGCATTCAAAAAAGATAAACACATGCAATTTGCAGCAACATGGATGGAGCTGGAAGGGATCATGCTCAGCGAAATAAGCCAGAAAGAAAAAGAAAAATACCGGATGGTCTCACTCATAACAGGAATCTAGAAAACCTAAATAAGGGACCAGGAAAAAGAATAACTATAAGAAAGAAAAAATCAAAATCAACAAACAACTATGAACCAGAGACACACTTTGGAGGGGGGTGGGGAAAGGAGGGGTTGGGGTCATAATCAGGGGGTTGCAATTGTATGGGGAATATAAAAAAAAAAAGTTGTGTTCTTGAATAGTCAAGGATATGAAAAAACGCTCACCATGCATTTTTAGTTGAAAAGGACAAATGACATAGCCAAGTAATAAAATCAGTTTGTAAATTTGAAAAAAATGTTTTATACATATGTGAAAGGCTATACACTGAAAATTAATTATGCTTATACTGGGTGGTAGCATTAATCATAATTGTTATTTTTGCCTTTAAACTTTACTTAAAAAAGATTTGAGGAGTCCAGCAAGATGGCCACGGAATTAAGATGCTGGGTTTGCCTCCTCCATACTCTCACAATTAGATGCAGCAGAATGAAGCCAAACCCCCGAAGGGAAAAACGGATGACCACAGCACACACTAGGAGCAAAGGTCTGGTGGAAAGGGGTAGAAAAAACTTTAAATGAACCATGTTTATTTTGATAGCAGGCAATACAACCCCCAAAAGGAAGGGAGGGAGGGAGAGCACCCTACAGTTGCTGACACAGGAGCACAGGCTAATAAATGGGAACTCCTGCAATGTGGCACTGCTCTGGATAAGGGGGAGCTCAGCAGTGGCACCCAGGACACCTTTGAAGAGCTACAGGGCTGAGGATGCAGAGCAAGGGTTGCTGGTGTGAACTTGAGTTTTTCAATCTAGAACAGCTGGAGTTTGAACTGAAGGAAAGCTCCAAGAAGGTAGGAAACAGATTTATTGTGATCACTTTTCACTGTTTATAAATGTCAAATCGTTATACTGTACACCTCAAATGAATGTGTTATAATTATACATTATAAAAAAGTTTAAAGAAAAACAATTCACTTTCTTACTTTAAGGTGATATATTTAAGTCAAGAAAAAGTTAATAGCAGTTATTCCAGTGTTCTTGACTTATTGTCTAATATTTTTTCTTTTTTGAAGATTTATTTATTTATACAAGAACTGGGGTACAGGCCAGTACCTCTCTCACGGGAGGGTGAGAGAATCCACCAGAGACAGAGCAGGGAGCAGAACAGTCAGAATGACCAAAATACAGTGCTGAGGGGAGCAGCGGGCGAGACAGGAGAGATCTGCTGCGCCATGTGGAAATCTCCCTGGCTGGCCGGGAATTGAACCGGCGCCGCAGAGGCTGTGGACAGCTTCACAGCGCTGTGCTCAACCCGTGGGGCCACTGGGGAGGCCCCTAATATTTTTTCTACTCTACATTCTTTACAAAAAGAAGTTTAGTTTCAGTTTTCTTTCTTTCATCTACTAGCCAATAAAAGGCATCATCATTTTTAAGTTGATCGTTACATGTTTACTTTCGAAAAGTCAAAGAAAGAACTAAGTTTTGAGGTTCCATGGCCTGTAACTTTCTGGCTTTTTCCTATAAGATATAAAAATGTACGATATGCTATCTCAAAATACAAACAAATCATTTTCCTCAAAGTTGTTTAAATTCTTCCTTCTTATAGTGGTAATAAACTTCTGAAAACTACACAGTTTAGCTTCAGTTTTAGATAGATGGGATAAAATTCAGCATATTTTAGATAGATGGAACAAAATTCAGCATTTTAAGAAGTTATAGTACCGTTTTATAGTCATTTCCACATTTGTCATCCAGGATTTCTCAGGATATACAATTTGCTCAGTTTTATCTCTAAAAAAATACCATGAAAAGGGAACCTAGATTGAATAGGCATGATATAACTGAGGAAAAGAGAATAACCAAATTATGTGTTGATGGACAGGTTTTTTTCAGGATAGCTAGTTTTCAAATTAATTTTGTTGCAGATCTTAGCCCTCACCTTCTTTCAAGGAAGACAATAATGCCGAGTTAAAAATGGTAACTGCCTCATAGATTTCCTGAACCCCTTCACTCAATTTTATCCACCTTACTCATTTCTTGACATAACTGTTAATTTCACATTCACATTTTCAATGTAAAAGTAACTCAGACCCAAAGTTACTTAAAAATAAACCTATATCTCTTTTACCAGATCAATGTCAGGAATTCAAGTTTCTAGTACAATGCAAGGATACAATTTTTTTTTTTAAGACTTATTTACTCATGCATACAAGAACCAGGGTACACATCAGATGTACAGGAAGGTGAGAGGATTCACCAGAGACAGAGTGGGTAACAGAACAGGCAGACTGACTGAAATACACGGCTGAGGGGAGCAGCGGGTGAGACAGGAGAGGTTTGCTGCGCCATGTGGGCATCTCCTCAGATGGCGGGGATCGAACCCATGCTGCTGAGGCTGTGGACAGCTTCACAGCGCCGCGGCTCAACCACCTGCGCCACCAGGGAGGCCCGATTCAGTTTTATATCTCTATAGCGCTATCATCCCAACAGAACAACTATTCTCCCAGCCAAACCAGTCGTGTGATCCTGGCATCCTTTCCCCAATAAAAGGGTAACACTGTACCCAGCTATATTACTTTCACTGGACTTAACGAAATGCCAAGCATCCATCAACACTGGGACAAGAGCAATCATTATACTCTTGTCAAATGTATACCCTGGAATTCATGATGAAAACATTATCATCATGACTGGAAACCTTATCAGCCCTATCAGGATATACCAGGACTGTTTTAGAAGTGGAATGTATCTTCATTTATCATTAGGATTCTAAATTTAATAATAAAAAAATTTAAAAAATTCTTAATTAATTCTAATACATGACAAAAGTTGTAAAATACTTTTCTTCCCTAGAGTTTGAGAGTCAATAAATACCTGTAATAAATACAAGCAACACCAATTAAATTGACAATTTTTAACTGGCAGCCTCTGTATAAAATAACACTTGTAGAAATGTTAAACTACTTACTCATAGAGAGTCGAACATTTCTGTTTTGGATTAATGTCCCATAGCTTCTTATTACGGAGAACATATTCATTAGTATGCTGTTCATAGAGGGCTTCAAATTCTTCTACATCTTGCCGAAGATGGTCAGGCACTACAAATGGGCCTGCAGAATTTGAATTGCGCCTACTGATTAAAAAAAAAAGTGAATAATAAACTTCTAGGAAAACCAGAATAGCTGAAATAGCAACATACTATTCAGCTTTACAATGCAAAACACTATCAGAGAATTAATACAGAAAACTTACCCTTCCACAATTACAATCGAGAGATAGATATCTGACTATTGAGTAAACTTGAATAAACACTTTTAATTATTTACTCTTGCTTTAAAAGCTAATTTTAAAAACTCCTGGATTTAAAAAAAATCAATGTAGCATTTATTTTAACTTGTTAATAACAGAGAAAAATGAGAACTTTTCTTGTAACTGCTATTAAGTTAAAGTAAGATTGAGACTGGTAATAGGTACTTAATAAAAAGAGTAGTTTGAGCATGGGCTCCAAAAACCGGATTGCTAGGTCTAAATTCTGACTCTGCCATGTGCTCCTGAGCACACTGCTCAACTGTGACTCCATCTCTCCACGTTAAAACAGATGTGATAGTGGACATATGTTCTTGAGTAGAAGACCGGATTAAATGAGTTTATGGGATTATGCATGTAAAACCCTTAGAGGGGTGCCAGGTACAGATGTGTTAGCTTAGTACAGGCTATTATTGTTTTAACTTAAAACAACTCCTCCATTTAAAGAATTCATGGAAATAACTATGCAAAACAACTGTTATTACAACGCCATTAAGAAAGTGGGGAGGGGGGTGTCATTTTGTGGGAGTTTGGTCCGCAAAGGAGTATGATGTACAAAAGTCACTGTTCCTCACTATTTTATTTCTTTGTATGTCAATTTGTTTCTTGCAGACTCAATTTCAGGAACCAGATGCCACTGAAAATCACCAACAAAGGTTAAAACCATAACATCAATTATAGCCTCCAAAACATCTTCCTCTCTCATATTACAGTGAGCATACTATTTATCAACAGACTATTCTTTTAATTGAACATTTTAAAGAATAATTTCTAGGATTTTCCCAAAGTACCTTATACATGGTTGGTCATCAATTTAGCTAGTAAGTCATGACTTTAATGCATTTGTATGAATTCTTAACATCAACCAGCCATACTATAAATTCACCAAAATGGGTCACCTCAGGTAGTCATCATATATGCATATTTTTAGGCAGACAAGTTAGGAAAATAAAACACAAGTTTAAGAACATTAAATTAATACCATTTTATCAGTGAAAACATCTGAGTTAATATAAAGCAAAAAACTTCTAATTATACTTACTTATGGTCTTCATTTGAAGTAATAGTCTCATTATTTGGAGTTACCGACGTTGTTCCAGACCCAACTAACAGAGGCTGGTTTAAAAGACAGAAAAATGACTATGATTTTTTCTACCTTAAAATTCCATGGAAAAAAAATACCATTAATACACCAATGAATGTTTATAGAAATATGCACACACACTGCCAATACATAGCTAAGTTTTCTGGCAAAGAGGAAAATGCATAATAATAAAAGCTTCAAATATAGATCCAAATAACATTTAGGTGGCTTCCAATGCTACAAAAATATTTAAATGTCACTCAGTTAAACTACTATTTTAGATAAAATGAAGACATAAAGTCAAAGATAAAAAGAAGAGTTTCATTGGACTTTATAAAAAGCTGCTCTCGGGCCTCCCCTGGTGGCGCAGCAGTTGAGAGCTGGGCTGCGATGCTACCCGCAGCCTCTGTAGCTCCGGTTCATTCCTGGCCACTGGCGAGGGTCCCATAAAAAAATAAATAAATAAAGGCTGCTCTCACCTCCAGTACAACTTGTTCTCTTTCTCAACTTCCCCCTTATCTGACTCCCAAATACATGAGTCATGAGGAATCCACCACAAGACATAAAAATAATGCCTTATTTATTTCACGAGCTTGAGGCAGAACTTCAAGAGAAAGAATCCTATCAATCCCGAGATATAACTAGTACTCATCAACCTCATTTTGAGTATTTTAGGCAATAAATACTTGAATGGAAATAATTCCAGTGAAAGCTTTAGAATACTGGAAACTATTGTTCTGCTTTCTTAACAACTATAAAATCCAGTTTAACAGTAATATCATTAGGTAACAATTACTAAGCATTTATTACCTAATAAGCACAATAACTGTATTATAGTTACTGTAATCGGTATCACAGATGATAACATAAGGAACTCAAATAGTTTGACTAAAGTCACATAGATTAATAATAATTGTTGCTATTATTATTGATAAAACCAACATATAAACACAGAACTGCCTGACTCTGAAGCCACCTTGGCCACTCTCTATAATCACCCACACAGATTCCTACATTATGACAGTGTTTTAACTCAGAAATAGCTAGAAAGTAAAACCGACAAGAGAGGTATCTCTCTTGAAAATATTAACCTTACGTTTCCTCAAAATGTTGAGAACACCAAAATTTTTTTATAGTCTATAAACTCTTTTGCTACAAAATGGTTCAAAATATCCCAGAAATTGGTTATTTCTAATTTACACAATTAATTTAGATAAGAATACAGAAAATGAACAATACCTTTGAATCTTTTGGCTTCTTTTTCTTGCCTTTGTTTTTAATCTTGGTAGAATTAAACTGAAAAATGGGGGGAAATCAAGAAACACTCAAATAATAGTACATGAAGGTCAACATAAATGTAAATAAAATTTTCCATTGGAAAATGTAAAATATGTAACTATTTTCAGTTTACATAAAAAATGCTCAAAAACACAATATTGTCAGCTTTTGTATTATGACTTAGAACAGAAAATAAAAAGCTTAATGATACCTAATGCTGTAACTAAACTTTTAACTGTTTTAATATTTTAAACTCACTTTCAACAAAGTTTATAGTATTTTAATTGGACTTTTAAAAAAAAGTAATTCCAGTTAAGTGCTCATAGCATTTTCATGATAATCCTTTTATTAAAACCAACTAGACATCTGCACGAGATGTGGCACAAAGCGAATTTCAGGAAGTATTTAACTTGCCATAGAGTGCAGTAATTGTGCTTCCCTGCTAGCTGGGTAATATTGGATAGCACTGATTAAGACAAATTTCAACTATAAATCAGGTGATGATTTAACAAATCAGTAAATAGCATCTTTCTATTTGAAAACTGCCACAATATAAAAAGGACTACTTGAATAATTATAACTTAAACTCAATATGGAGTCATTCAAAATAGTCTCTTGTTTTTCTTAGAGCAGAAAATCAAAAGTTTAGTTATCAGAGAGAACGTCCTTTCTCTGCATGGCAGTGGCTCAAACACTATGGAGAGTCCGTACGGCTCAGCGTCTGTCTGGTGCCCCAGTTCCAAGAGGATGGTCAGGGTTAGCTTTCTCATGGAATAGTGTGCAAGACCCAGAAATCCTCTGGATCTGGCTTGGAATGCCCCTGCGATGGAAATAAATTCTGGCCTGGGCCATCCTCTCTCTCTTTGGCTAAATGAGAAGACAACATTGGAAGTGACCGAGTAACTCACAGGCACGTCACCACTGTCTTGTTTCCTGAGCACAGTACAGCGGCTGTCTGCAGGAAGACACGGATAGATGGTTTTGTGAGGAAATGAAACCAGTTACATTGCCATGCAGTCCTATCAAGTCCCAGACACTACTGACATCAATTATGCTCTCCTCATTTGATTTCGACACAGTTTAGCTTAAAACAGAGACCAAAATGGCTAACTATATGGGAAAGTAGCTACAAAGAACCACAAAATTTCAGTCCAGTTCACATCATTTGAGTGCCGTCTGGGTGTCCAACTCTATGCTATGCTAAATGCTGGGAATACAGCGATGCACAGAACATGCCATCAATAAGCCCTTGTTCTACAAAACAGACTAATGCGGTGTCACAGTACAGTGGAAACACAGTCGATGGGATAATAAAGTTTTCAAGGGGAGAGGCCCAAGGAGGGACTTGGGAAGAGTTTGGGAAAGACTTGAAATGAAGATGCAAAGGGGCAGGACATGACTGGAAGCACTGTATGGGCAAAGACAGGAGGCAGGAAAGTACAAGGCAGGTTTGGGCACAGTAAGTGGGGTCTGTATTCAGAGGCTAGAAAAGGAGCGTGATGAGAAACCCAGATGGACAACATGGCTTTTATATGTAAATGTTTCCCAAGTAGATGAGAGTGACTGATGTCACTAGTGGCAAGGCAAGAGAAGATCCGGAATGGGAAGTCAGAAGCATGGGGACCAGTTCAGAGACTACTGCAATAGTCAAATCAAAGAAAGATTATTATTGTCCTGGCCTAGGGAAGTAGGAATGAATAGTTAAGGACACATTAAAGAAGCTTGTTTGATTTAGTGATGAACTGAATATGGGTAACAGAGAAAGGGAATAGTTAAGACCAATTCCAGGGTTTCCTCTTAAAAACAAGATACACAACAAGGCTATTAACACATAAGTTCAGGAAAAAGAGTTTTCTAGGGACACAAGTAGGCTCAGTCACATCGCTCTTAAAGGGCTTCTTGGATGTTTACACAAAAATTCAAGCACAGAAATATGCATCAGACTTCAGTAATTAGGCTCCTAATTAGGTAGAGTGGTGACATCACTGATACTTTAGTTACAAGATCAGTGATTCTGGATTGTGTTAAGTAATTATTATCATTCCTTTAAATATAAAAAGAGATAGTTGGAAACATCTGGGGTGAGGATGGTAAGGAGAGCTATTGGATTTGAAAACCTCTGGCCAGTCATTTGGTTGGTGGCTTCTGACTCTACGACTAAATGCAGAGAAACAGTCACAGCCAGAAAGACTAATATTTTAGGTTCAGAACACAGCAATTAGGCAGCTCTCCTTCCTGTCTGCCTGTGACTATGAAGGTGTCTCTCTTTTTCCCTTTCTCCCAATAAACCTGTACTTTTAAAATGTGAAAAAAAAAAAAAAAGAAGAAGAAGAACACAGCAGTTAAGAAAAATGTATGGAGAAGGAATTGTCTTTTTTAACTATCTTGTTTTATGATCCAAATATGCAGGAGGCAATATAAAATCAGTTCCAGCACAGTATTTTATTATCCACAGCAGCAAACTGAGGGCAATAAATACAGGCTATCAAGCAGCATGTCACCTCTAGTCTTGAAGCTGTGTCCTGGAAAAATAAAGTCATCTATATTTGAGTGTGCTCCATGCTAAGCACTATGAGAAAGTTAGCTTCTCAGCTTCTTGTATCTGTACTCTGTAACATGTGACACCTCTGTACAACGCCTGACCCTGTAAAACAGCATGAAGTTAAGTCTCACTCCTGACATCACCCAAAGTAGACTTCTGACGCTGGCAGTGGATAAGACTGACAAAAGAGACATATGAAGTACCAAAGATAAGAAACTGAAATAAATTTAGAACCCAAGAAGAGTACCAGAATTTTGAGGCAAAATGGCACCTCATAGATGGTTTCAAATCCTCTCATTTTAACAATGAAGAATCCAAGATCTCAGTGAGGCTAAGGAATTAACTCCTAGTTATCCTATTCCGCCAAACTGGACTCCACGTCCTTACTCACATTGGTCCCCAGTTCTCCAACTTGTCCAACTCCACCTCCACAGCTCAGCTCAGACTCTACTCAAGCATCCAGAACTCAGACTCTCCTCCCCAGGGTGAACCACGTGCTCATTCCTCCACCTGAGCCCCTTGGCACTTATTCTGGTCCTTTTGTGCTGCACTTATTCCCATATTGGATTTACATAGATGCATCTCATTTCCTTTTCTAGAACATAAGGTACCTGATGGCAGGGAATACTATAAGCATTTCTGAATTCCTTGTTAACACTTAGCTCAGGACACTGTAGCAGCAGTAAAAAGGTTTTTAGTGAATTGGCAATGAAGAGTCTGAAGCAGTCTACATATCCTGGCTCCCAGTTCTAGGCTCTTTCCACAACAGGTATGCTAGCTGCTCTAGATTCTACTTCTGCAGGCCAATGTTATCGTGAATGTTACAGATCAAACCACTTCCTACTAAATTCCACCCATTTAATATGTAATCTTTTCCATGATACCGTCAAAGTATCTTAGATGAGAATGGTGTGGTGTGGTGTCCGTGAAACGTACCCATTTGAGCTTATGTCACAATTGAATAAAGAGGTTTTAGGATATAAAAAAATCACTATTCTTAATCACTATTCCCCCAAATAAGCCAGTTAATAGCAGCATAATAATTTTCACTATAATCTTTGTTAGATATTTGAATAAGATGGAATTTGCATTAGTTACTGCTTTTTACCCAAATCCTTCACAAATTTTCCCCCTAAGATTAGATATAATATAAATCAAAATTCAGCACACATACCCATTATATCAAAGAATTCATCTAAAGCATTGTGTAGGGCTGGAAACTTCTCTCTGTGTTCTTCTAGCAGCCATATCAAACATCGTGCTTCCTTCAGTGATGTTGGTTCATAGAAATAATCAAGCTGCTTTCCTTCTATAGAACCTAGTTTATGACCGTACTTCTCATTCCAGAGAAAAGTCATGATGCTAAAATCAAGCTCCTTGAGAGATGCTCCATAACGAGAAAAAAATGGTCCTGTAGCATCTAAGCCTATAAAGAAAACGAAACCCAAATCGGAAGGGAGAAATTATATATTGTAAAATCACAGTTTCACATCTTTAAGAAGGGTTTCATTATAGTTTGCTCCCATCCTCAGTAAAAACATTTAAATACTTGAAAATAAACTTCAAGCTATTGTTCAAGCTATTACATTTAAACAATATTTAACATCAATATGCTTAACTATTCAATACATTTTGATTAGACCGAGGAGATGAAAGGCACTAAATTCCTTTAAAATACAGTAATTTTCACTAACTCATGACTTTATTTCAATTAGTACAAACTAGCAAACTTTTACAATACTTTTCTACAGAGTCCATAGTGACAAAGCATCAATAATATGCAAATGCTTTCTAAATGCCTTTCTAACAGAAAATGGGTAAATTCCTTCCCCAACACTGCCAAGAACTGCTGCTCATTCTCCAAAATACCATGGCTTCTATCAAAAATCAAGGTGATCATTATTCCTGCTTTTATTCCTCCTTGTCCAAATCAGGAACAAGGTGGCTACAAACCCACACATTTCTTCTAACAGAAGGATGATGAAACCTGCTCCTTACTAACACTGCCACCAAAAAGCCAAGATGAACTCTGTCCATCTCTAATAAAGCACTGGCTCCTGGTTCTCATTAGCAAAAGAAGCAGACAGCCCATTCAAAATTACCCTGCCCTGTGTTCCTTCTAGATTACACAGTAAGCTTGCAGAGGTCATGTTGCATTAAAAGTCACAATCTTTAAACAGAATCAGAAAGACCACGTAAAAAATATTTGTAGGTGGTTTCAGGGAACCATCAATTAAAAAACACCAGAGCCAACACACCTCCTTTCAGGGTGTACATCAGAGCATGTGAGGTAGCAGGGGAGGTGGCGGGTGCCTCTGGCATGGCTGTGTGTTGCTTCAAGAAGGGAAGCAACACAGCTGCCTACTAATTCACCCACTGTGTTAGGCTAGTTGCTATCAGAGTCACCAGGAAAGGGCCCCAAGATGGGGCCCAAAGACATAGCCACCTAGCATTACACAGCAATGTTGCAGTTGCCTTCTGCCTGCTTAGAGGGTCATCCTCAACATTCCTTCTCCCAGCTAAATTAGAAATATCACAAGTTTTTATAATCCTGTGATTCTTAACAGCCCAGTTCAACCCCAGGAGACATACATAAATACCTACATATACCATTAGCCTTTAGAATTGCCTTAGGTGATACCCACTTATTAATCCTTAGGTAAGAGATTTACTTTAGGTGATCTTAAGCAATTAGTTCCATCCACTCTTTCCTCTAAATTTTCCTTTAAGGAATCTGACTAGTGAACTGCACAACCCCAGAGGGCACAGCACAAGCAGCCAACTCCAGGGGGCGCTAGTTACCCAGGGCTGTGCCTAGCATTACATAGCTATCACATTACAAATAATGATAGTTTTAGGGCCTCCCCTGGTGGCACAGCGGTTGAGTGCTGGGCTGCAAAGCTGCCCAGCTGCCCGAAACCTCTGCAGCGCCGGTTCAATCCCTGGCCACTGGCGAGGGTCTCACATGCCACGCAGACCTCTCCTGACGTGTCTACTGCTCCCCTCAGCAGTGTATTTCATCAGTCTGCCTGTTCTGTTCCCTACTCTGGCTCTAGTGAATTCTCTCACCCTCCTGTGCTTCTGACTGTACCCAGTGCGTGCTTGTATAAGTAAATAAATAAATAAATCTTTAAAAAAAAAAACCAACAACAAATAATGATAGTTTTGTATATAGGGTAGGATTTTGTTACTGATTAAACTTCCACACTTTTGAAAAAAACAGATTTTAACCTATCTATAAAATAGCCTAAAAGTCATAAGTCAGGGGAGGTACTAAAATTTCAACCACACAAGTGTACAGTCCTGCATTTTAAAAAAATCATAAATGATAGGAAAATGAAAATGGATTCTGAGGCCCGTGTTTATCCTGCCTACAAACCACATCTCTAGAATGAAGTGACTTACCAAAGCTATTAAGTTTCTGGATCCAGGTAGCCAGTTTTGGCTCTACTTCTTTAAGTTCACTCAGAACATGCAGAAATATTCTTGTCTTTACTCTATTCTTCTCTTGAATTAAGTGACAGATGACATAGTCCACTGCTTCATTTAGAAAATTTCTGCTAGAGAAACATGTAGTATAGTCTTCTGTGCTTAAGACCTTCCAAGAAAGCAGCTCTTTGAGAAGCTTGGAAGTATTCAGTATACCAGATTTAATCTTGTCAGCATACTGCTTTATGCACTGCAGAATTCTGTCATCAAGGAACTGGCAACTCTGAACATTGTCTATAGTTTCTAAGGGTAAAAAACAGCGGTCAGTAAAATGAAGTAATAGGACTAATTTGCAAAGCTATAAACTCAGAAGGAAATATTACACTATAATATAAAACATGACTCAGATCATGTTGTTTTAAATAAACACTTCAAGAAATTTAACATTAGAAATTAAATTTCATTTATATTTAATAAATACAAATATTTAACATTACCATTGACAAGTTCACGTTAAACCAAACCTCTGAAAAGTACCCACCCGATCTCCTTCACTCTGCACCACTCAGGTAACATCTAAAATCCTAGTTCCTTTCAAGTGAGGTTACTTCCTTCAGTCTCATGAACGATCTACATTTTGTAGTTAATATTTCATCAATAAGCATGTAAAAAGTGCTTATTTTTTTAAGAGTTGAAAGGATTATTATTTATTCAGTTATGAATTAGCTAATATTTGTAGTCATTGAGGTATTAGTCATCTTATCATTGGACACTAAGATTACAGACTCCATGATGGAAAATACCTCAGTATCTCATCTTCCCACCCCGCATCTCCCTGATGGCCAGTTAGCCCTTTGAAGCACGCAAGGTTAAAACACAAACATTCACTGAAAAATTTTTTATTGGGACAGAATTTTGATTGCTTGTGAAACACTAATGAAATACTAAGTAAAAAATATAGACAGCAAGAGGGAAAACTTCATTTGGGAAATAGTGATAGTAATAGTAAAAAAATGAGAAAAGCTGATTTCCATTCAAAACTGAAAGTAAGTTAGTCAACCTGTCCACAGGAACACTGAAATTACCAAGACATTCCCATGTCAATCAGGTGACAGGTGAGTATAAAACTGTGAGACTTACAATAGGCATGTCAGATATTTTCAACTTCACAGTGACAGTATTAAAACACTAACATACCAAAACTTCAATTCAGTATCAATTAATACAAGACCGAGTTTTATTTACACTTTTAAGCATTCCAAGCATGCCTGAACTTCAGCATACCTTTTTGCTCTTCAGTTTTGGGTGGATTACTCTCCCGTAAGTCCTCTTCCATTCTTTCTTGTGCTAATTTTTTTGCTTCCTTCTTTTGAATCTTTCTCTTCAATTTTTTGTCTTCTTTCAGTCTTAACTTCTCTAGGCTAATAAACATTTACAATTAGTGATAATTCACCTGTGTTATAAACTCAATTGGCCACTTTCCTTTGCCTATTATAGAAATTATTCTTAAGTACTAAGACAGACATTTTCCCTTTAGTTAGAAACAGGCCTTCATCTTCCATTTAATATCACAAACTGTTGACATGTATGATCAATTCAGCAAAATAAGGGTACATTATTTCATGAAAACATGACCCTCCACTATTGAGTGACTTCTAATTAAGGACAGCATGTAGAGATTGTACAGATGTTATTCCCATGCACATATTAGTCATTGCTTAGGGTAAACAGGTATAGTAAAAATTACTCTGCAAGAAAATATATGCACTCATTTCAAACAATGAGCTCACAATAAAATATTATTTTCACATCTCAACAATGGCCCATAACTAGAATTTGGTTGATACGGTACAGTGAGTTTTCTGCAACAAATAATTCTGTTCATCTTTTTCTTTTGCTTTTTCTTCATCACCAATGATGAAAAAAATAATTTCTTAGAAAAGGGCCAAAAAAGAAAAAATGATTGAAATTATCTTATCTGGGGAAGAGACAGAGAAGAAAATCATTTTGAAAGCACACTGAGCATTTCAGAGTGCGAGATAGCCATTGGTTATCTCTGAGACAGAAATTAAAAAGCAAAAATGCTTTTGGAATTAAAGTTTAAACAACTGAGAGTGAAACACATGATGTTTACTTAAGTTCCAAATCTATCAAACATGTCATTTCACAGCATCAAATGTCATAATTTTACTTCACATTCAACTACTAATTCAAGTTTTTCATACTTAACCATACCAGGCTAGTTCTCTTTAAGTTGTAAATATCCATAGAATTCAATTAAAAAAATTCTTATTTAGGTATGTGTTCACAGTCAATTTTAAACCTGCATTTAATAGAAACATATTCTAGGAGACATCATTAAGCTACTGGTTGATGGTTAAAGATCTTACCTAGAACATTTCTGTTTCAGAATAGGTCTTGGAGGAACCTTTTCTTTTATGACCTTGTGTTCAAACTTTAAATAAAACAAAGACAGCCAAAATTTGTCTCATACTCCATGACACAGAGTACAAAACCACAAGTAACAGCATTTAAAAAACACACAATGTTCAACTGGATAGAAAACAGTGATGATATTCTGACCCAGACACAAGTCCAGAACACACTAGCCAAGCAATTTATTGAAAAAAGGAACAAGGATAAACAAGCTTTAGAAGACGTTAAAAAATAAGAGTAAGGAGAAGAGCAAGGAAACTACAAATGTTACAACAATCCACTCCTGCCACTCCCAAAAAGTAAAGACAACCCTTCAAGACACTTCTTTCTCTAAGAACCCCAACACCCACCAAAACCAGTAAGCTTACTGGGGATTAAGAAAACAAAGTAATAGAAAAGATAAAACCTCCAATGTAAAATGCCTCCTTTTCTTATTAAGAAATAAAAGAATATGAAACTCCATCACAGCAAAGGAGCATCTCACATCCTATTTCCTGTATTTGCTTAAATTAAGTAACTGTTTCTTTTCTTTTAAAAAGAATGCATATCGCACAATTTCCACAAATGTAAATCAATTTTTAAAATGTGTGAGTATTCTGGTTATCAGTTTAGTAAGATTTCCCCTTTATTAGATACTTACTTCACATTTAACTTGACCACCACTGCTGAAAATGATAATCTTAGAAATGATTCCTTCACAGTCAGGGGTAAGACAAATTCCTTGTAAAAAGTCCTATTTAATTAAAAAATGAGAGCAAGAGTGTACCATATTTCAGAATAAACCTATACAAGTATCAGAATAAATCTATACATGCATATGACTATCAGTAACAGTCAAAATAAAGTCTGTCCCCACCTCCCTTGTGGGAGGCACTGAAATCCCTGCTCATTGCCATGGGACCTTTTTTTTTTTTTTAATTTTGCATAGAGGAACTGGGGTGTAGGCCAGAGGTGTAGGGGTGAGAGGATTCACCAGAGACAGAGCGGGAAGCAGAACAGGTAAACTGACTGAAACACACTGCTGAGGGGAGTAGCGGGCGAGATAGGAGATGTCTTCTGCGCCATGTGGGTCAGCTCCCTGGTGGGGAATCAAACTTAGGCTGTAGCAGTGATAGCAAGGAGACTTAACCCCTAGACCACCAGGGAGGGCCCTGCCATGGGATTTTTGAAGCTCTGTAGCAAGTACGAGATTCCTGTTTTAGAAAGCTGACCCTGTGACTTGTTTTGGATAATTCAAGGCGAACTTACATTATGTACATTATGCCTAAGCTAAAACTTTAAGAACACTGCATGGGATGGCCATGCCTCTTTGCCCTCTGCCACAAAAACAGTCACTTTCAACTCTGATTCAGAAACAGAAGGCAGTTACATAGCCTAGAGCTGCTACAGTTTAACCTTGGCCAACAGCTGTGGTACTTCAGGAGAAATAACGTAAGGAAGGGATGAAACTTTCTTATTCTGAGTAACAAGCTATTTAAGGCTCATATAACTTCACTATACCTGAGAAAGAGCGGCCAAACTTTGCAGAGGGTGTTTGTATAAACCCATGGAATGGTCAAACCACTAAGGGAGCATGTCCAGCTGGAGAACTCCAATAAAAACATCACAAAAGTGACTTCGATGGCAGCAGTTCCTTGGTCATATCATAATACCCTTAGTTAAAACTATGTGAAAAAGTTCAGTATGTATTTTTACCAAACTTAACCACCTTTTCCTTTCCCCAATAGGGACAGGGGTTTACAGGAGGCTGCACAGTGTGTAGAAAGTTTTTCTTTTTTTTAAGTCTATAGCCTACATGGATCAGAAACAAATTCTATGAATGCAAAAAGATTGTAAAATTATGCCTTCTCTCAAAGTATTCCTAGCCAGTGGTAGTAACATCATTATCTTGCCAACTAAGAAAAGCCCCAATGACAAGTGGCAGTACAAAATTTAAGTTGATTTCTAGGTACAAATCATCATATTTTGGCAGAAAATAAAGAAATGAGAGCCTAATTTTCATCATAACCTCAAAGTAATTAAATGAAAGGTCCTGAAGAATTAAAATTGTCAGTGCATAATTTAACATCTGTATTTTAAAAATGAGACATTTAAATTTTTTTTGATTCTAAGAGTCCTAAGATTAAAGACCCATTAAACAACTTATTAAAGGCTTCAGTGGTTATTGTCTTTATGCTTGCATAAAATAAAAACAAAACCTATTTCCTACTTTATCTTTAAAGTTTCAATTTAAAACTTTCTAAAACTTTCAATTTAAAACTTTCTAATTATGTCTAGAATGCACAGAAATTAATATTCTTTTCTGAAGATTGTCAGGAAAAAGTATCAACACACAATAAGCATACTATAAAACCCAATCATATTAGGCTTACCTTGTCAATTTTATCATTAAAGGTTGTTGTCTTTAACTTCTTCCAACAGTTCATGTGAAATTCTATTTTACAGTACTGACAACAGCTAATTCGTATAAAACCCTGGGGGTTTAAAAAGATTTTTAATTCACACTGTAAAGATGCCTATACACACATACTCTTCCTTTTTCTCTCACACTGACAACACGTGTGAAGACAGAGCTGTTTGCACTCATCTGGCAGACTTAACTAGACACAGCACTTCCTCCAGGGGGAATGCAGTGCTTCTCACTCCCAGAGCGCCTCCTGCTGGAGGTGAGGACCTGGACTGACATGCTCATTTCCATGGTGTACAGCTGCGTTATCCTTTACAATTTATCAAGTATCTTATTTCATTAGATCTGATAATCAGGGACAGCAGCTGGCAACTACTATCTTCCAAGGCTCAGTAACTTACTCAATTAAATACCAGGCTTGGTCTCAAATTTAGATCTCTAGGGGCTAATTTATAATGGTCGGAATGGCCTTTTAACTCTTGGACACAAATTTTACAAGAGATTAGAATTGCAATAAATCGGAGGTCATAATCTTTTTTTCCTTGTGCTTCTGAAATACAAGCAGTTGTGTGAAACAGTGGCTGGAAAGGAGTTATGGACTTAGTCTGCCTTCCCAGATGACCACCCCTACCCTCCATGTTTACTGCAGTGGCTCTGGGTTCCCACTGTGAGGTCAGTCTTGGGGAAGCACAGACAAGAAGACATAAAACTGCAGAACAATCAGAGAACACGAATATTTGTAATTCAGTAATTAGTTATTAAGTCTCTTTAAAGCATAACCGCAAATGAGTACCTTAGTGTATATTCACCATTACCTTAAAGTCTGGATCAGTGATGTAGATCTGGATTTTGGAATAGCCACGGCACTTCTGATAGCAACAAATGGCATCTGGCACTGGAGGGAACTTGCATTCTTCAATAAATTTTTCCAAAAGCATCTAAAACAAAAATGACAGTACTATCATACCAATCCATCAATAAAAACGCTCATGATTTCAACATCCTCTTGCAATCAAAATATTTTCAACATAAATAAGACTTTTCCAGCCAAAAACAAACTACCCTGAAAATTTTAAGTTTTTCCTTTTAGAAGGAGACCGATACAGAGCCATGTCACGAAAAATGGAGGAGGAGGAGGGGAGGATTGGACAAAAAAAATTCCAGAATTTCAGATTCAGAATCAAAATCTTACCCTGTGTTATAATCATCAAAACCTCATTTTATAACACATAACTCTTAGAGAACTCCTTCAAGCATACCGAGGGAGTCAAGAAAGAGGGTAACTAACCCTTAGATGGGACTCCTCTCTCTCCCAATGTCACTTCAGCTGGGAGCCTACCACCTATGATTCCTCTCCAGAAATCCCTGCCCCCCGTGCTTGTTCATTCCCTGGGGAGCCACATCGCAGCTGCAGAAGCCCCCAACAGGCTCAGGCTAGTTTCCCCTGCTGGCTCCTCCTTAGCAATAGTTCCTCTGCCTCCATCCCAAACAAGTATCAAAAGAGAAGAAACTTCACCCACTCCTGTTTTGTGTTTTATAGTAACTGTTGATATAATTCACATTTCATACAATTCACACATTTAAAGTACATAGTTTGGTGGTTTTCAGCATAGTCATAGGATTGTACAACCATTCCCACAATATAAATTTCAGAACATTTTCATTACCCAACAAGAGACCATTCGTAGTCACTCCCCATTCTCTCTAGAGCACCTGATAAGCACTAATCTACCTTCTGTCTCTTTGTATAGATTGGACTATTCTGATACATGGTTTTTTTGTGTTTCGCTTCCTTCTTTTTCTTTAACATGTTTTCAAGATTCCTCCATGGTGTAGACGTTGTAGTACTTCATCCCTTTTAATGGCTGAACAACATTCAGTTGTATGGATATGCCACATGTTATTTAACCACTTATTAGTTGGTTGTTACAAATAATGAAGCTATGAACATTCACAAGTTTTTGTGAGAACTTGCTTTCCTTTCTTGAATATACCTGCGAGTGGAATGCTGGTCTGTACAATAACTCTATCTTTAACCTACTGAGGAACTGCCAAACTGTTTTCCAAAGCAACTGTACTATTTTACATGTCTGTCAGCAATGTATGAATTCTCATTTCTGTACATCCTTGCCAATACTTGTGACTTTCTGCCTTTTTGATTATGCCATCCTAGTGGGAGTGAAGTAGTATCTCAATGTGGTTTTAACTTGCATTCTCTGATAGCCAATGCTGTTGAATACATTTCATGTGCTTAATGACTATTTGTATAACTGCTTGGCAGATATGTCTACTCAGATCCTTTGGTACTTATTAACTAGATTATGTGTGCTTTTATTATTGGGTTTTAAAAGCCAGTCCCTGTGCTTTTAAAACCTTCAGCCAAAAGTTAAGATTTCAGCACATGCCAGAATTTACCACAAGTAAAGGTCTGTCCTAGTCAATTCACACGTAATTTAGGCTTTCTAGAACTAGCAAAGACCCTACAGTTCTGGATATGAGACTAAATTACACTCTCCAATCTTAAAGTATGATCTCAATAGCTAGAGTGACTATGATAAAACAACAACGCTCTACCTTTCTCTAGGTAAAACCTAGAACACACTGCTCAATAATGGAAACTCTGAGGTCAGAATGCCAGATTCACATCCCAACTCCACCATTTCCTAGCTGTTTTAACTTTGAGCTTATTATATAACCTCTCTAAATTTAATCTTCCCCATCTGTAAAATAGGAAGAATCACAGAACTCAACACAGTAGGGCTGCTGTAGGATTAATGGGAGTAAGTGGAAGGTGTGTGACTGGCACACAGGAAATAATAAATGTGATTCTGACAAGTCTTTAAAGGAGAAACACACATAGGGAACTGGGGACAGAGCATGCCTGCCTCTTTGTCTTCTGACTCCTGCATCAATCAGTGAAGATGGGCTTTTATAAAGAAGCACTCTGCAGAAATAAAGTTACCTTTATTTTCCCTGGCTGAGTCTCTTCAATAATCACATTACTTGTGGGCCAAGTCAATACTCCAGGAAGTCGGCAAATCAAGGTTCTTGCTTTCTCAAAGTGATTAAGAGCTTCCAGAAATCTAAAGTCATATCATGAAGAAAAGAAGATATTAAAGATGTAATGTGATAGTTACAGTCACCACAACAAAAGTCAGAACTTTCATGTTACTAGGAAGCATATATCTGATAAATCACTATACAGAAATATTCATTGTAAAGTATACGTTCTTTAATAAGTCAGGGCATAACTGCTGTTGCTATAAAAGTAATGTAAATTAAGCTCGTTTGTCCCGACACTGGTTTTAATACAGCAGGTGCACATTAGTCCTTTCAAAGTTGTTTTATTGTTTTTTGAAAGTTCCCAACAATTAAAGTAGAAACTGAACAAGAATCTAACTGCTCCATTTTTTCATTTGCTAAGCTGATCAAGGAAGAAAGCAACCCTCCACTTTTTAATCATAAAAAGGACTCTACTAGGACATCTACAGTGAAAAATCTCTCTGCTGACAAAATCACAGAGACCATGAATTCTGGACATTGTTCTTCAACCAAAAAGCAGTGAATTATTTTAACAAAACAAATGCATGTATGAATTGTTTTAAAATATTTCAGTTATCTGTTTTGAATTATGGCTTCAAAAAATATTGTCAATAGATTCCAAAGTCATTCAACAGAAGAATACTAACATACTGAATTATGACAGTAAGTCGGTCTTTATTCTTCTCTTCAGACCAGACAAGGAGGAGGGTTGATATCCTCCTTTTTCCAGTCTTTAAATGAAACCTATTCATGTCTATAAGCATAGAAAAAATTCCCGAGTGTGAAGTTATACTCCCAAAATTATATATCTGTAAAAAAGAATGATTGATAAATCAATAAAATTTGTGGGGAGAAAAAATTCACTTGCAAAAAGTTGGAACACCATCTACAATTACATAGTTCTAGAGAGTGAGCAGAAACTATACATTAAAAAGGCAAAAAGAATATTAGATGTTGAACCCCAAAGCTTATTATTTTGAAATTAAAGTCTGATTGTCTTTGAACATGGAGACTGTTATCATTTGTCATGATCCTCATGATTTTTCACTTTGTCATTTTCCTAGACTATGTAAATATCTGCATGTGCCACTAGTTAAAGATATGCTCAAAACAAAACAACTGAGATCTAACTCTGAAGTTAATTTCATTTGCTACTACTTTATAAGTGACTGCTAATTCCTCATTTCCCCTGCCTCTACTTAATATAGTTCAGCCTAGTCAGACATAAAACAATTTACTTCATACTAAAAAAGGCTCTCAGATTGGGTTCCAAATAGTACCAATGGTCTGATAAAATTCTCTCTATAAAGTTAAATGAAAATTTGAGGCTATTGATAAGTTATGAATGACATTCAGTCAGTGAACAATCTCTTTATAAAGTAATCCAACATACCTACCTACCACTTAAAGCTAAAGGCATAATCCTGTCCCCCTCTAAGGGTTGTACAGCAATTTGGAGATTATGTATGAAACATTCACTTAGAGAACATACTAACTTTAAACAAGATTACAACTATAAGTTGAAAGAACAGAATTTTATTCCTAACTCAAGATGTCTCTGAACATATACTATATATGCCTCTCATTAAAACCATCTTTATACAGATTTTTTGGGACATAGGTATTTAACAAAAAAATCACACAATCGGACTTGTAAAGCATTAATTAAAACCAATTCCGTCACCACTGATAAATGAGGTATACCAAAAGATAAAATATAAAATTCTTTGTCTCAAATTACTCTATTATTGATTTCCTATCTATTCAAAATTTCACGAAACACTGGGAGCTGAATTAATTAGTCTTACTTTAATAATTAATACTGAAATGCTGGTCCTCAAAGTAAACAAATTATAATAGTGTGCCAAGGAGAAGATAGCAAATAATTCTAGAAACAGTTCTACTAACCTGTTTTTTTTCAAATATACTTTTCCAATTCCACAGTAGGCCAAGCAATCAAGTCCCTCATTTGGGTAGTGTTCAATCATCCTCTTAAATTGGTTTTCAGCTTCAGATAATTCCTTTAACAGTAGTAATAACAATGCTCACACAAAAAGAGAAATGCTGGGGACCTCCCTGGTAGCGCAAGGGGTTAAGACACAACCTATGAAGCTTGAGGCAGCCACTGCAGCATGAGTTTGATCCCCGGCCAGGGAACTACCCACATGGGCAGCATACCTCTCCCGTCTCGCCCACTGCTCCCCTCAGAAGTGTATTTCAGTATATCTTCCTGTTCTGTTCCCCTCTCTGTCTCTGGTGAATCCTTTCACCTCCCCCTCCACAACTCCGGCCTGTATCCCAGTTCTTGTATGTATAAATATTTAAAAAAAAAAAATGTCGGAACAGATTTTATCAGACGGCTGATGCCTCTTGTGTACTATATTAAAAACAACTGTACATCTAAAAATTTCCATGGCAAAATTACAACTGCATTTCATTTTCTTAATAGTTACACATTTTCATATACTATATGAATACTTAGAGACACAACACCAAAGTGATCCAGCTTGAGAATTAAAAGTCAAGACATCCATCAGACAACCAAATAAGTATTACGAACAGACACAGGAGGGTCTGGTGTGTGCCAGTTATCACTAAAAGGTGTGAATTTGTGGTAAAAGACTGATTTGGGTGCAAACATACCAGCGCATACATCATGGTAAGTGCTGTTCCCTAGTGAGCATAGGCATGCCAATGGTATTGTCACATGTTTTATGGCATAAGACAGGAAAGTGCTCTGTCTTAAAAACAGTTCTTTAGAAAAAGACTTATATACATCTTATATAGAAAAAGACTTATATACAGCTTAGCATACATCCTTTTGATTAGTCTCAATAGCGGAAATCTCTGCTCTGAATGCATTTTGTGTAAGAAAAATATCCAAAGACAGCTCAAAGCATATAGGTAACCCCACTGTAGATAAAAAAGGAAATGTCACCACAAAATGGAGCTTACAAGTAGCGATGAGGCCAGCTCCAAAGGAGGCATCCATAAATGTTTTAAGTGAGGATGGTACTGGAGTGAACATATCACTTCCTATGGGGCTATTCTGAATGATGAAATTCTTTTCAAAATCTAAGTTCTACCACACGTGCAAGTTTTTTTGTTTTTTTTTTAAATCAATCTCACTACTTCACAACAAATCATTAATGAAATATTCCTTGAATTCTGATAAGGTAAAACATGGCATTTATTATTACCTGCCAAGAACAGAAAAATTGAGGAAAATGGAGGACTCTCTTTATCAATCTATTAGAAGACAAATTAGACAGGCCTTAACAGAAGACATTACCATCTGTCACATAAGAACACAAAAAGTACAACGTAAATAAAAGCCCTCAAGTAGAGGACCACTGAGAGTGGAACCTAAGCAACAATTTGCTCCTTTTTAGGTAGCAATTAAGATCAAGTTTTCATCTAGTGAGAGAAGCTTGGAGTCCAAAGTGGTAGAAAGGATATATTATACCTGAAATAATTCAAGAGTCATTTCAACCTTTACCAAAAACTCACAATCATGGAAAGCAAAGTTAATACTGAATAGTACAGGTTGAATAAGCTTTGTAGAAGAGCAGTGAAAGAACATGAGTAATGGAAGTCATGTGACTCAGTCACACACTGCATACATCATGCGGAGGCTACACTCTAGAAAATAAAACACCAAGTGCTCACCAACTCGAACTAAGAGATATCAATATTGGAATTTTTACATTTTTAAAATAAAACAACTAACACAAAATTGAATTATCTTTTCTTAACATCTCCAGGCCCCGTCCTTCCTTCCATCACTAAATGCAACCATTATTTTATTTGACGTTGGGCAAGTCCACGGTTTTTACAAGATGCAGACAGCCAGAAACAATATGTACTGTTATTCTGCAGATTTTCCGAATTTTATGAGTAGTATCACGCCATCTGTTATGTTTCTAACATGCTTTTTTCCCTCAACATGTTTCTGAAATCTATCATGATGCATTAAGTCCTCTACTTATACAAATATAAAAGGACTACCACTGGTCGTCTGACACAGATTTTTTTCTAATAGAAACACAAACTAAATTTTCTTTAAAACAAACACAAACTAAACTTAGATAGTTCAGAAACAATTACCAAGAAAGGAAATAAGTCAAAGAAGTAAGTAAAAATGGGGAAACTATTTTGACATTATTTTCTAAAATCAATGGCATATTTAAAAAATGTATTGTCTCTGTTACAAATCTTACCTCAGGCTGTCCTATTCCCAGGAGAGAAATAGCAAGTCCGTAGACTACTAAAACATAGTTAATCATGGCGAGGTTCAATTGCTGTCAACAAAAATGTTACAGTTAAAATTCTAAACATAGACTAAGATGGCCCAATGTGTACCACACCAACCTTTTAGATATGACAGGAAAAGAAGGGTAATAAAATCTCACTAATCAACACGATTGTAATAAAGGTCAAAGAGAATTAGAAAATGTTTGGCAAAGATAAGCAGTTACTTGGCTATCAAGTATTTAAAATATAGAATCATTGTTTCAGAGTTCCTAGAAGACATGGCTCATGACATTAAAATAAATGAAGTCATCTTTTGCAACTAAGTAGGTAGTAGTGACAGATTAGGACAATTCTCCTACAATCTAACTGTTTGGTTGTGGATGAAAAGATTATGACTAAAATGAGTCCAAATACAGGATTTAGTACTTTAATAAAACAGAAGTACAGGAATTCAAGTGAACACTGTCAAGCATGTGAGCAGAGTCTACACATGGGCTGTGTCCCTTGAGTGCAACCAGAGGCTGAATGGGAACATCATCTCCTATCTCTCCCGACCTGAAACCAAGTCAGCCGATCTTGGCAAGACCTAAAGTGCCTTACTACAATATAGCAAAACCCTTGATTTTCTCGTACGTTCACCTAAAACACACTGACATTGCTAAAAAAGTCATATGGTAGCAATTTCACCTTTATTTTTTGAGGATCTAAGCCATTGAGCAACTCTGTGAAGGCCTGTGCAGCACTGCGGCAGCGCTGGTCCAGCAAAGCCGTGTAGCCATCCTGGATCAAGCTTCTCAGCATTTTCATTATATTAGCAAAATCCTGCAAAAAGGAAATCCAATTTCTGAGAACCGGACCTATAAATTTTTAGTGTAAAACTTAAAATGCCAAAGTTCATCACAGAGTAGTTAATATTGTCATGCTTGACCATAAATAAGAATCTAAGTATCAAAAGCTATCCTTTAATACATAATATCCCTCTCACCTCACAGCTCCTTTCAAGTGAAAAACAAAAAGATACCCTTCACCACTGTACTTTCAGTGCTTCTATTACTGCCATGAAGAGCAGTCCACTTTATTTTTTTTTCTTTTTTCTTAATTTAAATAATAAATTTTATTTTTATATTCCCCATACAATTGCAAACGCCCCATTCTGACCCCAATCCCTCCCCTCCCGCCCCCCACCCCCCAAAAAGTGTCTCTGGTTCATAGTTTTTTGTTTATTTTGATTTTCACTTTCTTATATTCATTTTCCTGGTCCCTTATTTAAGTTTTCTAGATTCCTGCTATGAGTGAGACCATCGGTATTTTTCTTTTTCTTTTTGGCTTATTTCGCTGAGCATGATCCCTTCCAACGCCATCCATGTTGCTGCAAATTGCATGTGTTTATCTTTTTTGAATGCTGAGTAATATTCCATGGTGTATATGTACCACATCTTCTTGATCCAGCCATCTATTTTTGGGCATTTGGGCTGTTTCCAAAGCTTAGCTATTGTAAATAGTGCTGAAGAGCAGTCCACTTTATACGACATAGTGCTATGCCTTGCTCACTTTTTCAGATTAAACAGACAGTATTTTAAAATTTCAACAATTTTACTTTATTCTCTTACAAGGCACCATTTAAATAAGCAGATTTGTTTGGCTGTGAACAGAACAACTAGACATATTATAGCAGATAATTTACTGATCACTATCAGATTTTGACAACTGCCCTCATGTCCTGGAACAAACCTTCATTTTCAGCAAGAAATAAATACTTTAGCTCTACTCCTATTAACAGGTACTTGGATAGAACAAGGTAAAATTATTGGGAGAAAGGTTAGGATTGGGAGATGCAAACAATTCTGCAATGTTAACCATTCATTAAATCACCGGTTAATGTAAGTATTGAGTTTAATATATAATTAATGATAGCTTGGATAAATTATATGTCCACAATAAAATCTATTAAGAAAATCCAATATTAGGGAGGTACATGATTAGACTTTATTCATGTTAAAAATGTTTTTCTCAGGAAGTTTGCTTTTTCCATACAAAAACCTTTTTACCTGATGTGCAGCTCTGGAAGATTTAGAAAACTGTTTTTCCAAGATGGTTTTCAAATCGACTGGTAAACTCACTTGTGAATTAGAACTAAAAGAGAAAAACATTTGTTTTAGAACAAAACAATCCTACCTATATAAAGAAAAAATGCAGTTACTGAAGATTATTTTAAACATGAAGTAAACAGGATCCTAAGTTCCTGAACAGAAATATTACCAAGATGTGGGTTCTCCCCAAATTAATCTCTAACTCCAATGAAATCACAATAAAAATATCTATAAACCTAGAGGTGGAGAGATACCAGATGAATGGGTAATAAAATTATATGTAAGAATAGCTTTTGGAATTTTGCACTGATTATCGAAAGTTATTTGACATCTACAGCCGTCAATAATAACTTAGTCTTAAAACAAGAAATGTGCCCTGAAATACTGCCAAGATGCTCCATCTTTGGGAAAATCCACTTCTGGGAAAATCTAACGATACAGCAGTTTCATAAAATCTGACTCCCAGAGCTGGTGAACATAGGAAGATTCAGACCTGTAGGTGTTCATACCAAATGTGGGTTTTTTCCCAACACCAAATACCAGTATTGTCACGTTTCTCACATTAATTCTCCAACAATTCAACTTGACACCAACTCTGGATTTAACACAGACCGCACAGGTTATTAAATGCTCAGTCCAAGACTGTCCTCATTCAGGTGTCAGTTACAATGAGGTGGGCAGGCTACCCTACACTGTCAGGCTGCCTATAAACTTGGGGGTGGGGAAAGGTACATGAATCCCCTCTGGCACAACAATTGCCTAGAATGATTCACAGGACTTAGGAAAACCCTCCACTCACTACTATTACTGTCACCAGGTGGTAGCTTAAGTTCCTCATCCTTGCCCTGCTCCTGTTACTTTTCTTGCAGACAAAAACCAGACCAGCTGAGAACAAAATGGAGGCAGAAGACAAGGGTGAAGCCACAACCTCATGACCACAGAAAAAGCACACCCACCAGTGCCATGACAGAGGTGGTCAGGACCAAACTGGAAAGAAAAGGGCGGCATGTAGTGGCTCCTGGAAATGCCTGCCTATTTTCTGAAATCCTGTTGATGCAGACCCTTAGACTCTCCCCTTCCTTAGCCATTCCCCTATAAGTTCCTGATTCTCTCCAGTTTGGGGAAATGGCCTTTGAGCCAGCACTCCAACATTTCCCCAGATTGCCACCGCCTCATTAAACCTGATTTCCTCCTACCAAGTCATCGTTCGAGTTTTGCCTTAAAAGTGGCTCAGACCCTGGCTCCAGTAACATCGCCAGCTTATCAAAAACAAATACAGAATTCAGAAAAAGCCCAATGGAAGAGATGGGTAGGAAGGTATGGAGCAGGGGCAGTGCCACAGAGCTTTCATGAGCTCCCTGTGCACCACCCACGCTGTCTCATAATATACTGACCAATCTGGAAGCTCCTTGAGCTCTGATGTTTGTGGAGATTTTCATTAAATTACTGGCCACTGTAACTGAAATGAATTTCCAGCCGTCTTCCCCTCCTCAGAAATCAGGAAGTAAGGCTGACTGTCCCAACTTCTAATAATACTTCTCAGCAAACTCCTATGATTTTAGAAGCTCTACAGCATGAATTAAGGACAAAGACCAATACAGTTGTCCCTCAGTATCCAAAATCCATGGATGCTCAAGTCTCATATAAAATGGCATAGTATTTTATATGTTCCAATATACTTTAAGTTATTGCTAGTTGATTTACAATGCCTAGTACAATAGAAATGCTATGCAGGGGCCTCCCTGGTGGCACAAGGGGTTAAGTTGCAGCAGTCTGAAGCTATCCGTACCTACTGCAGCACAAGTTCAATCCCCGGCCAGGGAGCTACCCACATGGCGCAACAGACCTGCTCCCCTAGCAGTGTATTTCAGTCAATTCACCTGTTCTGCTCCCCACTCTGTCTCTAGTGAATCCTCTCACCCCTGCACCTCTGGCCTGTACCCCCAGTTCTCACATGCATAAATAAATCTTTTTTAAAAAATGCTATCTAAATAATCATTATACTCTATTATTTAGGGACAATTTACAAGAAATCTGTCTATGTTCAGTACAGGGGCAACCATGGTAGGCCTAACTACATTATAAGTATTTTCAATCTGTAGTGGATTGAATCCGTGGATGCAAAACCTGTGAATAAAGAGAGCTGATGATATATTTTAATTAAATCACATGACTTCATGGTTTATTAGGAATGTGAACAGTGCCCCTTTTCTGGGCAGGGCATTTTGGCAGTGCCTATCAAAATAAAAATTATATATCCCTTTTGACAGAGCAATTTTATTCCAGAAAGAACTTCTAATATACATCTCTATCATGAAAATGAAGGATGCAGAGCTCCGTGGTCTGCCATGTGAAAATATCCAATATATGTGGTTATCCCATTTACTTGTGAAGTAACGTATGTAAAGACATAATCAAACAAAAAGCTCTCAGGTTGAAGACAGAAACAAAGTCTCAGAGAAACAAATTTATCTTTAACAAAACAGATTAAAATTGTAACAGTGCATTCAAAGACTGATGATGTACAGGGTTTGGTTTCTTTGGTGGTAGGGAGTTCTGGGCCAGGGGAAAGACATGGCATTTTTTCCTACCCCATTATTGATCCTTGTAGCAGCATAAAAAAAAAATGGTCATTTGTTTTTAAAATGAGCTTTACTAACTTCTTTTAGTGCTTTGACAGTCAGATCATTCTCCTTCAAGCACCTATCAAGGAAATCAGCCTTAAAAAATGAAGAAAACTGACAACTGGTATAACTCACAGAAATAGCTTTGTAGTTTTTCCAGCATCCCTTTCACTGGCTTAATGAACTTCTGTATCTATTTTAAGATTTACAATTTTACTTTGCAATCAGTGTGTGCCTTTGTAGGGCATGGTGGATTAGGCAGCAAGAGTTCCAACTGTTAATTTCAGAGGGAGGGAAGGGTGTGGGCATGTGCACTGGGTAAATGAATTTTATAAGTAGTCAGCTGATTAGCAAATACTTTCCTCTAGTGGTAATTACTCAAAAAGGGTTTCTGAATATACATATCTCCATGCCTGTGCATACAGAGTAAACTTCCAAATGGCTAAGAAAATAATAATAAAAAATGTGGCGGGCCTCCCTGGTGGTGCAAGGGGTTAAGCACTGCACTATGAAGCAATCTGAAGCCTCTGCAGCACGAGTTTGATCCCTGGCCCGCCAGGGAGCAACCCATATGGCGCAGCAGACCTCTCCTGTCTCGCCCGCTGCTCCCCTCAGCAGTGTATTTCAGTCAGTCTGCCTGTTCTGCTCCCCACTCTGTCTCTGGTGAATCCTCTCACCCCTCCGCACCTCTGGCCCGTACCCCACCTCTTGTATGCATACATAAGTAAATATTTAAAAAAAAAGTGTGGAAAGGGAGCCACTAGAGAAGAAAACTGTGGGAAAGGTGAGCAGAGATGGAGGCAATTTTTACCCTTCAGTTCTCTGAGAATTTTTTCCTCCTATGAGTACATATTTTTGAATTTACATTTTTGATTTTTAAGAAAATCACTATCACATAACAATGACTTTCATAAATCAGTATTAACCATCCAGGATTAATAATCCTTTAACTCCAGAATGATCCTCTCCTAAAGAAATGCCATTGGCATTTAAAAGGGATTTAAATACCTAGTATTCATCATAATACACCTGTATAAAGGTAGCTACTTGTTTTTTCTTGGAAAGAGAACAACATTAGGAAAAACAAACAGAAATTTTACATCAAAAACATACCTGAACTTATCCAATTCATTGTTTCTGGATTTTTGTTTTCCTTTATATTTTGGAGGTGGAGCTGTGAATACAAAAGTATTAGTTTTTGAAATCTGTACATAAAAATCTCCAAGCTTTGAAAAGTGAATCAGTTTAAAACTGGAATATGAAAACAATATTACATGTGAATGTATCTATAGACAGCTAAGCCAAAAGAAGCCACTGGTGATGTTTTTCTATGTATGCAATAAAGTTATTACAAAGATAAATTATGATTATTTAGATCAATAATAGATGCCAAGAGATAAAGAATAGAGTTCCTTTTCTCAGGTAGTTTACAATCATGTGGGAAGAAAAGATAGTGACTTCAAATTAACAATAATCACTACTACTTAGTACAAGAAAGACACTGTGATGTTACTGACATTAATTCCATAGAACTGCTCTAGTAACTCACAGTAAAAGGGAAGTCACTTAAGCTGGTGTGGCTCAAGCAAGCGCGAGTAGAAAGGCAGCATCTGTGTTCAGTTTGAAAAAGCAGGTAGTATTTGTGTAGAATGGCCCACTGAGTCACACTGATTTAAGAAACATTAAACCATCTGGTTTGGAGACTGGTAGGCAGGCTAAAGTGAGTTGTGCCTTAGATCGCTCAGTGAGCTCAGCCTTTAACTAACTAGCAGGAGTAGGAGCCTCTGCATACTTTTCAGCGGGGAACGATATATGTAAAATTTTGTAGATGATAACTCAGCAATAGGTACAGGGTATATTTTATGGAAAGTTTGGGGAAAGGTGGCATAGGCAAGTCAGAGCCTACTCAGGAGGGAAAGAGAGTTTGAACTGGTTTTGGCAGCCTCAGAAAACAAAAGAAGCTTCTAGAAATGCAGAGTTCTAGTTTGATTTTTACTATCCGACCTCGGGCAAACTACCTAACCCTCACCGTGGGACCTCAATTTCTTCACCTGACTGTAGATGAAAGGTAAACAGTACTTATTGATAAGTAGACATTACTCATTGAAATATGTTAAGCAATATCAATAAATTAAAAGCTGTTTTCTAAAAAGAAGTTTCATCTTCAAAGATTTTCACATTTAGGGTAACGTCAGGCAAGACAGTCATCACCTGAGTTTTCCTCTTTATAATTCTGATAATGTGCTAATCAAACGAAAACACCTGTAAGAAATAGTTGGCATAAAAGACAGAAATTACCACTAGCAGCAAACACTGAAAGGAAAACAACTGAGCTAACACATGAGAGAGGAAAGGAGAGCAACAGGACCAATTGCTAGGCCAACAATCTCACCTCAGTTCCCTGAAAGAAACAACATGAAAACTCGAGATAAATAACTGTTATAAAAAACCCAGAGTTACCAAGAAAATTGATATTTTTAAAAACTGTTTTAAAAGGCAGGGAAGTACATAATAAATGTTAAAACGATTTCCATCAAAATATAGTAGTATAGGGCCTCCCCGGTGGCGCAGCGGTTGAGCACTGGGTTGCGAAGCTGCCCGCAGCCTCTGCAGCGCCGGTTCGATCCCCGGCTGCTCCCCGGCCACTGGAGGAGGGTCCCACATGGCTCGCAGACCTCTCCTGCCGCCTGCTGCTCCCCTCAGCAGTGTACTTCGGTCCTTCTGCCTGCTCTGCTCCCCGCTCTGGCTCTGTTGAATTCTCTCACCCTCCCGCGCTTCTGACTGTACCCAGTGCATGTATAAATAAATAAATAAATCTTTAAAAAAAAATAATATATATATATAGTAGTATAAAGGGAAACTGAGGAAATTAAAGAAATGTGAATATTTGTGTCTCCAGAACCCTTCATTTCGCTATAATATCAAATAAACAAGGCCCTGACACATCTGCATATTTAACACATGCATAAATGCACACCAAGAAGTGCAATTCTCAACAGGGGCTATCTCCTTCCAACAGGGTGACAACTGATTATGGGAAAATAAAAATAAAAAAATCTCAATTTTTAATATGAAGCACAGATGTATTATTACAGATAAACATCTGTGGTATAAAATTGTATGGGGGGGGACAATAAACAAAAAGTCTAAAAGACTTCTTGGACAGGGCAGATATAATGAATCAAAGGTTGAGAAACTTCAAACTAATGGAAATTAGGTAGCAGACCAAGAAGAGTTTCTTGTTTTCTTCCAACCCTTTTTATTTAATTTCACTAATTAAATTTATTAAATAAAATGAAAAGGTTGAGCATTGAATTCAAGAAGGTATTTGAGTTGCTCAACTTTATAAAGTAATAACAGAACAGCAGCAAACACAAGCAAGGCTGGTGCAAATTTCAGGTATGAAAGTTGATGTAACTCAGGAACAAATCACGTAAGAAAAAAGACTCACCTGATGGAGGTAGAAGTTCAGGATGACAGTCACAATCATCTACCTTCAAAGCCTCATCTACCACCTACCCACAAAAATAAAATTAGTGAGACTTCAAAAAACTACTGCCATGAAGAGTTCAATAGCAAAATAATACAACAGGAAAAAAAAAGACACAATTTATGCATGCTCCTAGAATACCCAGCCTAGATGAATAAACAAACCAAGTAATAACTAATGATAAGAGAGTATGATATAACTTGACACATTCTTCATGATAATCCCATTTCTGATACCTCCTGACAGGTTGGTCAGTGAGTGTTTGTATTGAATGATACTATCACAGCTTTCCGAAGGTCCCTGACCCTCAGTGAACACAGCCTCTGGGAGGTATCTGCTGAGCTCTGAGTACACTAGAGTAAAGGAAAAAACTCGCTTAGAGATCATCTGGGACCCTGATCACAGAGCCAGACTAGAAGCCTAGAGGTGCCCTGAAGAAAGCACCAAACCAAGGTTCTGCCAAGCACCACTGCTAAGAACAACAGAGGCTGCAGAAATACCTTGGGCAGAGATGGGGATGAGGTGCCTCCCAGGCCCAGCACAGCACGAATTGTGTGGGTGAGCTGGGGCAGTGCCAGCCAGTCAAGTAAACTGCAAAAGGGAAATGGGAGGAAGAGAAAAATCCAAAGCATTATAAGGGGTCGGGTGAACTGGACACTAGACCCCACTGTCCCTTACTCCCAAACGACTGACTGGAAGCCATGAAGGAAGACCATGCAAAGAGACCTATCCACGTGGCAAAATGATATTTAGAAAAAATATTTTGAAAACACACAAATCTGATTTCATAAGAAAGTCTGTAATGCTTAAATAGCATCTGCATGTAGTTGTAGGAGGTAATCAAATTATTTACTAAAAAGAGAGAACTGTTCTCTTGATATCAACAGGAAGGTTCAGAATATCACCAAAACAGTTTCCATTATCCCCAAAATATTATTGTAAAAACATGGGACCACTACATTTGAAATTATTTTAATTTTAAACTGTACCTACCTTTAGATTTTGATTACGACCGTTTGCCATTTCGCGGTTAGTTTTTCTGGAATATTTTTTGGTCTCCACAAAGTTAAGTGAAGTACTAAAAGCAGGTGCTGCTAAACTAGGTATGCAGGCCCTGAGTGGGGATAAAAGAAACAGTCACTTTATTCTTATTAAAGTGAATTTTTAAAAGCTATCCTTTAAGCAAAAAGGCCCCCATAATTATATCCTTTTTTTCCTTGAAACCAAGGATAACATTGTTTTTAAAAGAATCTAGAGCTCTGAGACTGCTTTATATACATAAACACTATTTTTAATTTGGCATGAAAAAGACAAAGCAGAATTTTAAAATTTATTGAAGTAACACTGTATAATAACATTATGAAACTAGAACTACACTTTAATTTCCAGTCTCCCTGTTTTACATTGAACAGTATCAGTATTTTACACAAGTAAATCATATAGGAAAAGCTTGATCTATTTTAATTGCCAAATAAGCTATTTGTTTTCTTGTGAGCATACTCAAGTCTATCTTCTGCCTGTTTCTCAAAAGAGTTGTCTTAGCCTATGGTGGTAGATGTTTTCGGAACAGAAGTGAAGGGTAAAAAGCACAAGCAATGCCCTGCTCTCTGCTGCCAGGACCCTCATGGCTAAAACTGGTTCTGGTGAAGTATAGTAATATTCAATTAATTTTTCATCCCTCTTTATCAAAAGGGTTAGGATATATACGCACAAATACACACACACACACACTGTTATCAAAGTTGGCAAAATAAGTCTGACAATTCAAAGTCACATGATCTTACACATGAACACTAAAAACCACCGTTCTTCCTTCCATTCCAAACTTCACTATTGTTGCTGTTGTGGACACTTTAATAAAGCATCAAAGTGATTCTCAAACTCACAGGACAAAGCCATTCCAAGTAACAACAGCTACTGACCTGATTGATACTAACTCACCTGCTTTCGTAAAAGGCGTTAATTGGATTCCTAGTTGGTGTTCGACCTATAAAAAAATCAATCACACACACATACACACACACAAAGAGTAATAAGTGAATTGGCCAATACTGATTTTAAAAGACTTTCAAATTTCCTTTAGGCTGATCATAAGAACATCAAATACAGAGAACTGAAAAATAAACCTAAGCAATTTGGTATTTCTAGATGTCTTTAAGCTTTAGGAGGGTGTCAACAGAATGTTACACAAACCTTTATATGTGATCACTGACTAGATGCAACAGCATATAAACTTGAATCAGAGATGCTACCTGTCTTCAAGGAGCTCACAATCTTAGAATTAAGTTCTGTTAGATAGCAACATCTACTAGTGAAATAGAACTACTCAGCTCAGCTGCCTAAAACACTGAATGTCCAAAGAAGGAAAAACAGGGAAGACCGACAGGCTGAAAGTGTAAAGTGTTTCCGTCATTGGAGAGAGCATAGTGACAGGTGAGAAAATACGAGCAGAATGAAAATCTAGAGTTCCCAGACTGCACAAATCTATTCTGACACACGTCTATGTTCCGCATGCTATAGAAATAGCCACAAGCTTGGTACAAAAACATTAAGCAACTCTACTGAAGAGTTTTGTATTTAGGGAATAACTTCAATAATGGAAGGGAAAAAAAGTTGTTTCAAAAAGGCTTTCCTTTATTCAAAATTTCTAGAAGGCATATTTTCTTACAGATAATAACAGTTTGTTGATGCCTGTTTCAAATAAAAACTACAAATCATTTATGATTACAAATGGAATATAACACTAATATAACTCTACAAAGATAGAGGAAAACTTCAGTGACCTGACCAAGATAACATAACAAAATAAATACAAATCATCTCAGAAGTGATTTTCTGGTCCTCCATTAATCCAAGAAACCCACCTTCAAAAGTTTTAAAGGGAATTCGACCGTAACCAAAAGAATCTTAGGTGAAATACCTTGCAGGTCTTCTATGTGTTTTTGTAACTTTACATGCTGCTGAATTAGATCCTTGATTCCCTCAGGGTCATTTTTACAGAGTTTTTGAGCTTTTATGTTTGCTTGCAGGGCCCAGTCATATTCCCCCAGCATAGAAAGAGCATCACAATAACGATAATGACCCTGTTCCAAAAAGATAAATGTATTTTTTTCTCAAAAATATACTTGAAGAAAATAGATAAGAAAAAAAATATTGCTTGAAAACTGACTTGTTTAAATTATTAGATTAGGACCCTATCAATGAAAAATAAAAATAGTTATACCTCAGATGAGCTAAGTGAAAATTTATGAATAGTATTTATAATAACTTAACAACTGATTAGAGATTAGCATTTTTGCTAAAGAAACTTTTGTACCCCCAAGAAAAGAATTAAACCTATGTTATACATTATCAGAAAAGGGTAATGATTTTGTGCTAAATAAAGTTTAAAAAAGATCATTATTAATAAATAACTTTTTTTTTTTTTTCCAAAATACTTGAAGGCAAGAGTGGCCTCTAAATCATTACATTCCCTACATTTCAGAAATCAGAATTTTAGAGCTGGTACTTTTCCAAACCTTTTCAAGAACATGGGCACAGATAAAGGGTGCATCAGGTTAAATCTCCCACCCATGTCTGTCTAAACCAGCTTTTAGTCTGTCTCTTAAGTGTATTTCATGGCTTTAAGAAAAGGTCAAACAACACTGATTTACTCTTCATTCCCATGACTGTGTTTTTTGGATGTGCTTTCTACCACAGAACCACTGCTCTGGCTGGCTCCATTTGTGCACTGTGGGAAATCTATTATCAAGCATGAACTTCTTGACCTAGAAAACGAGTATTACCAAACCTGAAGCTAACTCAACCACGCCCTCATCTACCTACTCACAAACCAATCTCCCCCTCCATCTTCTGCACAGTAGCTCCACTGGAGGAGAGTCAAAGAGGCAAGAAACAGAACAAAGAATCCTGAGCTCTTTTCTCTTTAGTATGCATTTTACGATGACATTCTGATTGTCTGAGGAAATACAAGTCAGAAATAGTGACACTTTTCAGAAAGGGAAGACTTCACTAACAGACAGAAATAATCCTAAGGGCCTGTGCTAGCGCAGACCTCATGCCCTGCTCTGGCACACCAACCCCACCTAAGTTCCACAGGAACTGTGAGAGTACCAAAAAAAATTCTGCCTCAGTTATGGAGAAAAATTTAACTTGAGACCAAATGCCACTGTGGTCCCATCTAACAAAGCTTAAAACAAGACCCCAAAGAATTGAACTGTTTCTATGTAACTACTCAGCACATTCCATGTGTTCAAGAATTTAAAAGAAAAATTAAACATGTTAAGACATGAAATATACTCAAATTAAACTGCCAGAGGTGAAAGCCACAGAACTTAAGATGAAAAATATATTGATGAAAATAAAGGCAGATCAGACATCACAGAAGAAAAAATCAGTGATTCTGAGGACATAGCAACAGAATCCACAAAAAAAATGAAACAGAAAAAAGACTGGAAATGAAGCTCACAAACGGGAAGCACAGTGACAAACAGGTGACACACAGAAAGAAAAATGCGCAGCAATGTGGGGACAACCACACCGGAAGCTGCCCTAGACTTTTCAGTTATGTAAGCCAACAAATTCCCTTTCTACTGATGCCAAATCTACATTGGGTTTTGTCATTTGCCCCAAATGCCTGAACACCCCCTCAAAATGAAAAGGCTAAGAACATTTGCGAAGTTACTGGTTTGTGTCCTGTATCACACACATCAAAAGGCAGAGCACACAGAATGTCAACAAATATCCTGCTGGTTATGCCATAAAACTTCTCATCCTTTAGGACACAGTGACCCCCTCTCTTAAGTCTGAAAGCATGTCCAGTTGACAATGCACCAGTCTTCTCTGTCTGGAAAGAAGGAAGAAAAAAATGGCCCACCCCAAAAAAGAACCCTCCATAGTACCTTTCTGTGTAGGTTCACATCCTAGGGGCATGCCTCAACAGACTCTGGCTCATAATCAATTCTAAAGTAAGAGGATTCTCATAAAACAAAAAAATACACCTTGTACAGACTATTTTTGCTCTTAAAGATTAAACTACGAGCTTTTTCTTCTGGAAAAACAAATGGAAGATGGCCTCAACAAATAATTACCAAATTTTGTTAGTATATTCCAGCTGTTTTTAATTTACACAAATATTTTGTAATCATGATATATCATAAAACATCCCAATTTAAAAAATGAGAGCACCCACATAAGTATAGTCAACTGATCTTTGACAACAGAGAAAAAGCAACACAATGGAAGGAAGATAGTTGTTTGAACAAGCAGTGCAAAGAAATAAGTATCTACATGCAAAAACATGAATCCAGACACAGACCTTACACCTCCCACAAAGCCTAAATGTGTAACACAAAACTATTTAACTACCAAAACATAATACTGTACCTTGGGTACAGTAACGGTGTTTTAGATACAAAATCAGATGCATGATTCATGAAACACTGATAACTAGCATTAATTAAAATGAAAAACTTCTGCTCTGTGAAAGACAATGTCAAGAGAATGAGGCTGTTAAGTTACAGTCCAGAAGACATTTGCAAAAGTAACAACTGATAAAGAATTCTTAAATCTCAACAATGAAAAAACAATCAGTTAAAAAATGGATCAAAGACACCTTAACAAACTAGACAGAGAGCAAGTAAGAACTGAAAATAACACTCTGAATCACATGACATCAGGGAATGTAATTAATGAGGTACCAGCACACACCTATCAGAAGGGTCAAAATATCCAAAATACTGGTAACATCAAAGGCTGATAAGGATGTGAAACAATAAAAACTTTTTCATTATTATAGTGGGAATGCAAAATATAGTCAATTTGGAGGACAGTTTGGCAGTTTGCCACAGAACTAAACACAGTTTCATCATGTGATCTCGTCATCGTGCTCTCTGGCATTCCCAAATGAACTGAAAACTTAAATCTACCCAAAAACCTACACATCAACATTTTTGGCAGCTTTATTCATGATTGCCAAAACTCGAAAGTAAACCCAGCAGGTGATGGGTAAACTGGTACATTCATACAATGAAATATTATTCAGTGGTAAAAAGAAATGAACTACCAATTCCTGAAGGAACCTAAAGGGCTTATTAGCAAGTGAAAGAAGCTAATCTGAAATGACTACACACTGTATGATCCCAACTACATTTCATTGTGGAAAAGGCAAGACTATGCAGAGAATAAGAAGACCAGAGCTTGAAGGGAAGGAGAGGGGAACAGGCAGAGAACCGAAGACACTTACAGCAGTGAAACTACTCTGATATGACATTGGTGGACATGTGTTGTTACATATTTGTTCAAAGCCACAGAATGTACAACACCAAGAGAAAATCCTAAAATAAGCTATGGATTTTGCGTGGTAATAATGGGTCAATGTAAGGTCTTGGATTGTAACAAATGTAAAACTCTGGTGGGGACCACTGGGGTGGGGGAGGGCAGAAGAGGTTCTATGGAAATAACTGTACTTCTTAATTTTACTATGACCCTAAATCTGCTTTGGAAAGCAGATTTTTTTTTTTTTTTTAAGCAAAGTGCTCAAGAAATTAAGCCGGTAATAAACATTCTACGTAAGATCCTCAACATAGGGCCTCCCTGGTGGCACAAGGTGTTAAGACACAACCTTTGAAGCTATCCACAGCCTCTGCAGCACAAGTTCGAGCCCTGGCCAGGGAGCTACCCACATGGCACAGCAGACCTCTCCTGACTCACCCGCTGCTCCCCCAACAGTGTATTTTAGTCAGTCTGCCAGTTCTGCTTCCCACTCTGTCTCTGGTGAATCCTCTCACCCCCCACACCTCTGGCCTGTACCCCAGTTCTTGTATGCATAAATAAATAAATCTTTTACATCTTTAAAAAAAAAAAAGATCCTCAACATAATTCAGAAAGTTTCAGCATTCTTTCTAGGTAGATAACAGGCTGAAATAGCCAAAAGTGTCTCTGAAAAAACAATATGATGGTCTGGGTTTCAGTATGAAGAATTCTATCAGCCATTCATCCTAGAAGCAGTTACAGAGCACCTGCCCAATGTCAGGTTCAGTGATGAGTGGACTCACCTGGAGCACAACAAATGACTGACAAAGAAAAAGCAACAAACCATCACCCTTGAACAGAAGCACATCCCATGCTGGATTCCCAATCCTGCTTGTCTTTTACTTGCAGGACTCTGCAGGAGTCACTGTACCTTTCTGGGACTCAATTTCTTCATCTATAAAGTGAGGCATTTAAAAAGTGACATCAAACTTTGGATGTACAAGTCTACCTGGAGAAATTCACAATCTCCAGAGTCAAATACACTCCTAAATCACCTAAATCAGTCCTAAAACCCTATGATTCCACTCACTTTGATTGTAAAAAGAGGCTATGTAAAGCCAGGAATGAAGCAGGAAAGAAGTGTGTCTTATTTGAAGCTCTCTTAAAAATTTTGGGGGGACATTTTATGATTCAGGACAATACAGAGACTAAAAGATAACACCTACAAATTAACTACAGACACATTTTATTATATTTGCTTCACATTCTTGTTATTCAGGAAATAATACCACAGACATGGCTAAAACCTCCTCTAGTCCCTCTCTAATCTCCAGTTTCCCTCTCTCACTTCCCAGAATCAAACATAATCATGAATTTGACGAGTATTTTTCTAGTTTATATTGTGCTATTACTGTTTCGTTTTCATGCAATAGTTTAAGTTATAAATATTGATAAGCCAGTGAACTCACTGATTCTTTTACTCACTAAATCAGTAAGTATTTACTAGTAAGTGCCTTCTATGTGCCAAGCAATTTGGATTAAAAAATGAACCAACAAACAAAAAAAACACCTGCCCTCATGGAGCTATGTGGGAAGATGCACAATAACCACCACAGCTGAAATAGTACAGACAGCAGGCTGAATAATGAGAGCAAAATGTAAAGGGAAAGAGGGCAGGAAATGTCAATAAGGGACAGGTTTGGCTTTTTAGTAATGTGGCAGGGAAGGTTTCACTGAAAGGACTTTCAGTAACAAGGGAAGGAAATAAGGGAACTAATGCTGATGCTCTGGAGAAAGGTGTTCCCATTCCAGGCAGAGGCAAGAGCAAATAGTCTGGTAGTGGATGTTTGAGAAACGGTGAGAAGACCAACAAGCAACACAGAATGCACAAGGTGAAAGCAACAGCAGCAAGGCAGCAGAAATAATGGGGGTTCAAGACAGATGTCAGATCAGACAGATCACAGTAACCACTTTGATCAAGTAACACTACCATAGTCATGGCTGCTGTAATGAGTTAAGAATATTTAGTATTTGCAATTCTGTGCCTTTAAAACAATGCTGCAATGCCAACCCTGCACCCCTCACCGTGTGTATTCGAGGTACATACACTTAGAATAAAGTAATTCACCACATTCATGATAATATTTTGCAAACTGGCTGTAACAAATTCATACTCCACCAGTTTACTGAGGGTTCCTGTTAGTTCAGGTGAGTTGTACAAACACTCCACAAATACTCAGGACTACTGGTCTTTTTAATTTTTGCCAATCTGAAAATCCCAAAGAGTATCACATTCACTTATTCACATATATACACGAGCTCTGTTTGCAGGCTATTCTGTTCTCTTGATTTCATTTTTCTTTCCCTGTACAATTTTAATGACTAGGAAATAGAACACAGGTATTTCTATTGCCCATTCAGGATTCTGCTGATGTGAAATGGGTCTTTCTCTTACTGGCCCATTTTCTGCTGGGTTTCTTATTTATTTTACTTTTTTGCACATTCTGAATACAAATCCTATCAGATGTATTAAGCATTATCTCCTTACAGTCCACTATTTCATTCATAGTGTCTTTTGACATACAGAACTTGAGTTTGATCTAGCCAAATCCACCCCACGTCGTATTCCCATTGGGGATGTGTGCCTGTTGCATTATTTAAGAGAACTTCCCCACCTCAAGGTCACAAAGTTCCTATGATCCTGTCTAAGTTTTAAGTCTCACTTTTCAAGGTTAGGTATTTTTACTCCACCCAGAATGTGCAGATGCATCTCAAGGTATCCACCTCAGGATCCTCCATCTTCTAGTGGCTACTCACTCCTTTCTGACGGCGGGACTGAAGTCTCCAGTCACATTCCTGAGCTCCATATCACTGTACCCAGCACTTGAACACACAAATCCACATACACTTTACAACTTTGTGAACAGATTTTCCACAAAGTAGTACGGCATTATTTGCCCAATGTAAAATATTAAAGAAACCTACCTTTGTCCAACTGCTCTTCAGAATAGTGGCTCTCTTTCCATCACCAAGTGCATTTCTAAAAATAAAAACAAGATATAAATATCCAAACATTTTTTATTATAAAAGTATGTAATGTGCATCTTTTTGCACTGTTTGAATTTTCCATATTCTCTAATTAAAAACTTATTTTCCTAATTTTTAAAAATCCATACAATTTATGTCCATTATAGGAAATTTGGAAAATACAGAAAAATAAAACACAATCACAACTACCCAGGAATGACTACTTTTAATATTTTTTAAGTAATTCCTACACATATTTTATCTATGCCTAATTATTACATATTTGTGCATGTTCACAAGACTTCTCATCTCCAGAAATATAATTCCCAGGTCTTTTACACAACACATGAGCTAAGCTACAGCAGACAATCTGCACGCCAGGGCTTGAAACCACAGATAAGTCCAATTCAACACAACTCTTCTTGGGGCTATCTGGAAGTTATTAGCTCAGAGAGACTAATAACTTTAAAATATCTTTAAAGTTTATTTAAAATAGTCTTTAAAATAGCTACAAAATGAGGATAATCCTGCTTTAAGGTAGATACTATGTCACACACTATGTTAAAAAATAGTGCTTTGAAAAATAAACAATGATGTAAAATATATATAAATTTTAAAAAAACCAAAGATTTAAAAAAAAAAAAAAATACAGTGCTTTGCAAGATGTCAAATACTAACAGATCCAAAGCTCAGTCTCAGTTTCTAGGCTTCATTTCCCCAGGGTGTGCAACACTCTGACTGACCCACTTGATCTTTCTACTTCTTTATTTATCAAGCTTAAGATTTGCTGGCTCATCATTTCATACATGCATACAAATTTTTTGTACTTCTCTGTCCCAACGTTTATGTTCTGCTATGACAAACCCCAACTCTAGATCAAGCCCACTTTCTGCTTTCTCCAGACCTCAATCAGGGGCTGGAGAACATTAGCGCAAAGCACAGGCAGCACCACTGCACAATTACAACAATCCAAGGGGCCTTCAACACTGTCAAGCAATCGTTTTACATCAAATTATTCTTTAACTTTGTAAAATGATCATTTCAAACCTTGTGTCCATTCCACAAACTTCCAGCTTCCCCTTCTGTCAGCAGATAAGCTCTGCTATAAATTCAGAGTGTAAACTGGAGCCATTAAAAAGGACTCGATTTCCTACTACCAAACCTAAAGACAAACCCACTGCCAGCCCCATCTCTTCTCCTCTACTGTTAGAGATGTTCCTATTCTTCCTTATATGGCCAATTCTTCCACTTGTTCCAGAAAATTCCATCATCTTTACAATATAAATTATCACTTCTCTCACCTATAAAATTAACCATTTCATCTCTAGACTCTATCCCATCATTTTTTTATTGTGGCAAAATATATCCAACATATAATTTACAATTTAAACTGTTTCATAAATACAGTTCAGTGGAGTAAATACATCTATTTGCTATGCCACCTTCACCAACTTTTAATATTCTCAGATCACTCTTTAAAAATAACACAAAATAAAACAATGATGTAAAATATATATAAATGAATTTTTAAAAAATTAAATAAATGTCTTGAAACCTAAGCAAACACTGCTGGTAACTTATTCAACAGCTACTCCTCTGTGCTACCTGGTTACTTTTGTTGTGAGGGTCTACCTCACTACATGATTTAGAGGTAATTCTTATTTACTTTACCCCAATGCAGCAATCCCACTCTCTTTTCCATTGATGGGTTTAGGGGTAGTGTTGGCCACCGAGACCTGAGGGGGTTTATCATTCTTAAAGACATTGCCACAACACTAGGAAACTCACACTACCAGACACCAACACCTACTAAAAGACCATCTAAGGGTAGAGGAGCCATCAACACAACAGCACAGAGAACCCAAAAGTCTTACCCAGTCACCTGACCTACAACAGAGGTAACCCTGCCGTGTGTGGAGGAAACAGACTCCTAAGGAAAGTGCTGGATCAGCAGGACATCTGAGTCTTGGAACAGAATTCACACTACAGAGGACTCCGAGTGGACTACAGACCTGAGTACCAAGGCTCAATGAGCAATTTCCAGAAGGAGCAGAAAGGCTAGTGACCTTAGAGTAGGCAAATATTTGAAGCAGAACACAAAAAATGTTTACCATAAAGAAAAAAAAAGATTAAATGTATTATTTTAAAACTAGTAACTTCTGGTTGTGAAGAAAAAAAGAAGTGAAAAGGCAAGCCACAGAATGTGAGAAGATGCATATATGTGACCAATGACTTACATCCAAAATTTTTTCAAAACTACAATTGAAAAAGACATTCAACTCGAAAAAATAAAGCAAAATGTTTTAATAGGCACTTCATAAAAGGGAATATCCAAGTGGTCAACAAGCATATGAAAAGATGTTCAACTGAATATTCTTTATCAACTTAAAATGCAAATTAAAATCACAGCTCTATATACCCACCAAAATGTCTAAATTAAATGACACAAAATAATAAGTGTTAGCAAGGATGTGGAACTGAAACTGGCATATGCTGCTGGCAGGCGTGTACATGACCCAACCACACTGGAAATTATGTTCTAAAGCTGGATAATAGCACACTGTCCCAGCAACTCCACTTATCTGCTCTAAAAATGTTCACAACGTTACTATCTGTAAAAGCCAAATACTAGAAACTACCCAAATGTCCATCAACAACAGAATGGGTAAAACATGGTATATTCATGCAACAGATGAACACTTCACAATTACATGCAACAATATGGATCTCAAAATCAACGCTGAAAGCCAAACAGAAAAGAGCACATACTATACGAGTCTGTTTATACTACACAAAAACGGGCAAAATAAAGCTATGGTGCTGAAAGCTGGAAGAATAGTTACCCTGAGGAGGCAGGCAGTGACTACAGGGAGGGCTACAGGGAGCTTCTGGAATACTGGGTTCTTGCTCTGATACCTGGTTTCTGGAAAGTTCACCTATACACTGATGAACTATACTTTTCATATGTATTTTAACAGTTCTTGAAGATGAGCCATCCTTCTTCCGCTGCGGTATCTGGTTTGATGCCTGAATTACAGCAGCTGTCCTGTCCTCTTAAGAGAGGTACACACAGAGGGAGACCAAGGTACACACAGAGGGACTGGCAAACCTAGTTGTTTAGTAATACTATTTTTTTAAATCTTTTATTTAATTTTAAAATTCACTTTTTTTTTTTTGGTGGGACCCTCGCCAGCCGGGGAACAAACCAGCGCTGCAGAGGCTGTGAGCAGCCCTGCAGCCCGGCGCTCAACCACTGCGCCACCAGGGGAGGCCCTAGTGATACTATTGAGCCACTAAATACACAAAGCGGAAGTCACCTTCTGGAACTCCTGAATGAGGCTATTTTCTTCATCATCAGTTTTCTGATGTTTGCGGCCCAAAACATTCTAATACAGTGGCACACCTGTTCCACTCCTCATGGCCTCTACCCCAAATGCCTTTACCAACTGTGCATGCCATCTCCACCTCCTTACTCTCGTTTCCCAACCCACTCCAACCCAAGCTTCCCACTGCCAGCTCCCCCATGGTAACAACATGGTTCATACAGCTAAATGTAAATTCCAGCTGGTCTCAGCAACAGGCATTGCCAGGCACTGCTTCACTGACTACCACGGCACCGCACTGACACTGCTTCTCCAGCACCTACCAGTGGTCTCCGGTGCAGGCTCATCTTTTCCTAGTTGACCAGTAACAGTGGCCCTCAAATCTCAATCTTACTTCCTCTTCTGATCTCATCTCAGCTTATGCTTCCTCTAGACTAAAGGATATCAGGTCTCAACCTTGGTTGCAAATTCCATCTGGGCTGGGGGAGTGTTCTCAAAGCCCAATACCTAATTAATTTACCCCAGATTAAATAATCAGAACAGGGTGTGGGGGATTTTTTCAAAGCTCAAGGGATTCCAATTTGCAGTGGACCACTTCCCTAGGCAACCTCACCTACCGCTGCAACGTCAGATCATCTAGCCTACTCATGCTGAACGTCTGTCTGTCTGCTGCCCAAACCTCTCCTTTGAGTCCTAGGGGTAAGGACCTCATTGCCTTCGCATTCCAATTTAGATCCTTCAAGGACACTTTATCTCAGTATGCCCAAGTCAAGATCTACTTCTTATAAATATGTCTCCCACTGTCAGGGGCCTATAATTCATGAAGCTGCTGAAGGCAGAAAGCTCAGAAGAGTCCCAACTGCCACCTTCTCCCTCACTTTCCAACTACAACCTGTAAGAAACTCTGTCAACTTTACTCCCAAATATCTCAAATTCTGCTCCAAGCCACCATCATCTCTAGCCTGGAGTTAAACAGCCTCCTATTCATATTGCATCACCTCTATGCCTACCCACCTCACTACATCTGGATTGATCCTGTTAAAGTGCTAGCTAAGCTATTGCTCCTCAATTTAAAATTACTCTTATCGATGCTGTTAAAGGTCAACAGTTTTCATGTAGTGTACAAGGTCCTCATGTAGTCTGGTCCCTGACCACCTCTCCCTTCCACCTGTATTCAGGTGACCATTCACTCCATGAATTACCACGCTGCTCCCACCACTGTTCAAACCGTTGGCCCATAGTCTAGAATGCAGGGACATCTGGTTTTGCTCATTTCTGTCATCATCTATAAACAGAAACCCAATATTTGTTGATCAATGTTGGATTCTTCAGCACTTCTTATACACTATCATATCTATAACCACAATATATTGCTATGTATTATAATCATGTTATAAACATACAAATGTATGTTAACACTTTCTCATTTACTAGTATATCACCATATTGCTTATAACTGCTGTATCACAACATAGAAATGCATATAAACACCAACAAGTCCCCATTTACTAGCCAATGAACACTTTCCAATATTAAAGCAAAGTGGGGAGAGGAAATTACATGGCGCCACTGCTCATCCAATGACTGCAGCCCAGGATCCAAACACTCTGACAGCAGGCGTGGCCTAGCAGCAGCAATACCCTGCACAAGACACCTATGGAAACAGAATGGCTATCTACTCTCCCAGCCTGTGCACAGTGGTGAGCACGCCAGAGGGTCAGAAATCTAATTCCAGCCTAAATGCTATAACTTATTACATGTAAATGGGAAAGTGTTTTCGTTCTCTAGCCACCACCTTTCTCCTATATATAATATGCTAGATTTTGCCCTAAAAAGTTAGGAAGAAACACTCCTTTTCCTCTAGTTCCCACGGTGATTTGCTCATCACTCCAGAGCTCTTTCCCTAATGCGCATGAATAGAAACTAAATATGGGGGAGGGGCATTACTCCTAGTTGGCTCAGTTCTCACTCCTTAGACCTCCAGAAACTCACCGCATTCTCGCATTCTCGCTGCCTCTAAGCTCTGAGCGCACAGGGGCACTGTTTACCTGGCTCTGTCTGCAACCATGGGTGAACGAATAACAGGGCATTTTGCTACCAGATGTAGGCTGTTCTCTAACAACTGTATCAGTAATGGAGGTGAGACTGGATTACCATTTATCTGTCTCCTTCTTTTAATTGATTCTGAACTCAGGAGGTGAAGAGAAGCTATTGAGTTTTCCAAAGCACAATATATTAAGTATGTAGGAATTTTGCAATTCATAAAAAGGTTATGATAAAAGAATTTTATCAGGAATCTTCTACAAATATGTTTTACCTGAGTGTAGAATATAAAAAGAAAAATCACTAGAGAGCTGTATAATTTTTGAAACTGAAAATATATACATCAGTACAAACTTAAGTATGAGTAACCTATTAAGACTACGCAATCATGAATAAGACCAAGAAACACTAGATACACTGATATGCAACAGACTCCAAGATGTAAGTATCAAAAAAGAAATCAAGACATGCAATGGTGTGCCTATGGCTGCCCCTAGGTATTAAGAACAAAAGATGCATATATTACACTGAACCCAATGAAACTGCCTGTATTCTGAAGTTATAAAAATGGCAACTTCATTTGACTCAGCCCAAGTGCTTACAGGAGTAGAAACAGGGACAGACACATGAACCTGAAGACAAGGACTGAGGCATGGGTCTGAATTGAGCAAGACTCGAATTAATCCTTTCTTTTGTATTTTTATAATGTGCATTTCTTAGTGCTTTCTTAAAAGTGGTGCAGCCCTAAGACTGAAAAAATTAATGTTTTCTTCAAAAGCAAATTCAGTGACTTATAACAGACCACACAAATAAGAAAGTAAAGGAATTCAACTGACAACACCCCCACATGAAAGCTGCACACAGTAGGATTTTAAACTCCCATAGAAACATATAATTGATTTATACTTCTGGGTCTCAGAGAAATTCAGAAAAAAATTAAAACCAGAGAAGTCACTGGAGTCTATTTATCCAGGCTAGGATCTAGGAGATGGGAGTATCATGATGCACAGTTAAATAACAAAAGGTCCAAAGAAATATCAAGTCTATAAATTTCATTATGCATCCAAGTCTGAGCTTCCTTTGTCCAATAACATTTCCCCTTACAAAATTTATCACATGCCATCAAAAAAATTTAATTTTTCGCAGGTGAGCGCCACAGAATGAACTAAACATAAGTGGGCAAAACCTGATCACACACACTATGAACTACTGATAAATGTCTGATTGCTTTTTCTAGATACTCTTCTAAACTGGAAATTTCTAATGACTTCAATTACAATTATCAATTCAAAATGTTCCATTAACTACCAAATTGCATTTGAAAAGTGAACTAGAAGACCAGAATAAAAACCACCTCTCCGCCAAGCCAGGCGTTGGGACACCCCGCACACGTTCCTCAAGCCAGCAGGAGTCAGTGTGGAGAAGCTGCGGCAGGAGGTGGCAAGTTTCACCCACCTCTTCCTCAGCCAGCCCCTCCTCCCTTGTATTCCCCAAGAGCAACATCTGCAGACCTGGAATGACTATTTGTCATTAAAACCAGCACCAGCACTTTGACCATTTTGGAATGAAACATTTTCCCCACACATACCTCACCTCAGGTTCCCCACCATTAGTCTCAAAATACTTATATTTCTCTTTTCAAGATTACATTTATCCTTGATAGTTAGTATTTAATTACAATGTGTCACCTTTTATCAAACATCTCAATTTTACATAAAAGCACAGAATATAACATCATAATGAACACCCAGGGACCACCTTAACAAAATCTTAACATTTTGCCAAATTTACTTCAGATCTTTTCCAGAGTTCGTGACAGTTGACATCCACTGTGCACACACCACCTCTCCCTTCTCCAGTTCGTTCTCCTTTTCCTCCCCAGACAGCCACATCCCTAGTGTTAAACATGCTCATGCATTTTAAAAACATTTTTAATACATACTATGTATTATGGCTATGCATATCATTTTGCATATTTTTGAACATTATATAAATGACATCACACCATACAAAACATTCTGCAACTTGCTTTTTCACTCAGCATAGCATTCATTGTAATTGCTACACAGAATTCCATTGTCTGAATATACCATGATTTATTTATCCATTCCCTACTGATGGACATTTGGGTTGCTTCCATTTCTTTACTCTCACAAGCAACGCTACAACGAAGGCTTTTACACATCTTCGTGAGTACACATGCGGGAGTTTGGAGGGTGAGAGCCTAGAAGAGCTGCAGAGAATGACATCTTCACCTTGCCAAATTGCTCTCCAATGTGACTGCGCCAATTTACACTTTCTCCAGCCGAGTATGAATGTTTCATTTGTTCCACATCCTCTCAAACACTTGGTGTTATGAGACTGTAAAATTTTTGCCAATCTGAAGAGACTCATAGGTTTTAATCTGCATGTCCTGTAAGGATAATTATGTTTACTGACCAATTATGTTTACTGGACCATTTATTTTAGCCCCAACTCTCACATTACCCTTTGATTCCATCACCACTTTTCCATGGTGATTAATAGTAGCTACTCCATATCTGGGTTTAAATTCTAGCTTCATCACACCTACCAAGTGTCCATGGACACTCTGTTCACCCTACCCATGCCTGTTTCCTCATCTGTAAAGAGACAGCAGCACCTATTTCACAGAGTTGTGAGAGCTTTGAGTCAGCACTTGTAAAGTGCTCAGAACAGCGCCAGCCAGGTTGTAAGAAACTGTGATGTTATTTTTTATTATTCTTACCAAAGGTATATTTTTTAATTCAATGTTTCTTTTAATGTTACAATTTATGTTTCCTAATCTTTTAGGATTAAACTATTTCAGAAGTTCTAGCATTCATAACTCTATCCTCTTATTCTTTTCTCTTTTATAGGACCAACTGAAAATTTACTTTTCTGTTCTTTGAACATCTTGATTCTTACAATGGCAGACAAAGTCTGGCCTTGAGGAACAGCAAAGAGTGCATCCTTGCCCAAATATAAGAAGGCTGGATGCTGGACCCCAGCTGCTCAGGCAGATTTCTGCAACAGAACATCAACCTTCTGATGTGAGAGTTTCAAAACATGTCCACCTTGGTAACACAGTTAAAGAGGGCATGGGTCCTCCTGAGTCAATAATACTTCTCAATTAGTGGCAACATGTTCGTTACTGAAGCCCATTATCTACTCACTTGACCAGGAGTTATTACATATACCGTGGACTCAGAAAACAGTGTCCCTCCATTACTAAGCAAGTCACATACACACTGTGTGAGGAGGAGGGAAACACTAGCAGCACTAGTGAGGCATAATGCTTCTGACATTAACAGGTATCCGATACGTAACAATGACCTAAAAAAGAAAAGTTGCTGACCTGCCTCTAATAATAAGTGCTGCGCCTCAAGCGAGAGCATCGGGAAGGAAGCAGAGGATGCGATGCACAGCCCTGCGCTTGACCTCTACCTCACCAGGCTACTGGCTTCAGTATTTCTACTCTGATACACCTCCTTTACAGTGGAGTTTGAGGCAGTCATCCTAGAGTGTCTAGCATTCAACGCTCAGACAAGAGGACAGACACAACCTGGTCCGCCCCTCAGCTCTCAGAGATCCCCTACGCAGAGTGCATGACCTTCCGCCCAATCAAGGGTTCGGATACAAGTTGCCAACCTATTCATCTTGAAAACATACAGATTCACTTTTCAACAGCACAGGATATCTGCAATTCTGGACCTAGCCAGAGGTAATAACCTAAAAACATTTGCAGCTCATTTCTTGTCAGGACAGTTGAGGACAGTGGTATTGATGGAAGACTGTGTCAAGCCCATCCATTCCTCTAGTCTAGATAGCCTCGGTTTATCCACGGCTTAAGCCACCTAAAAGCTGCATAACGTTAATACAGCGGTATTCTCCGAGGTGGTTGGATTACTGGTGATTGTTATTTTCTTCTTTTTAAACTCTTGTATTTTCCAAATTTTCTACCATGAGAATGTGTTCTGTTTATAATAAAAGAAAAACATAATGTTATTTTTAAAGCTATATACTTGGATACACTATCTTCCCCAGTCCCACCCATTCACATCCCAGCAGAAGTATTTTCACTGACAAACAACTGGTAAGACTCTCTGCACTCATGAGACACTTCACACAAAAAATCATTTGTAAAACCCCAACTACACTTTCAGGAATGTTGCTGAGGTTCTCCTCTACGCCATCACTCACTTCCTGGCACTTGTAGCCATAGAGAAACTTTCTTCCAGAACTAAACCCCAGGAAAGCACCACTGCTGTTTCACCTGATCAACTGGCAGTCTCTTTCTTCATGGACAGTGAGAATTAAGTAACTTGTCAAGTCTTCTTTTTTTATTTTGTGTAACAGAAAGATCAAATGCAAGTGAACTATAACTAATAACACATCTACACCACTTTATTCAAAGGATTCCCAGCTCTAACTTGGTTATTTGTTTTATTTTTAATATTCTTCTATGAGAAGTCATATTCTTGAAGCTATCTTAAACCCTTCTTACAAAAAGCATGCATAATTAAATGCAACAGTCTACACTGCTTACTATCAATGCTTGTAATTTATGTACTAAGATTTTTTAAACTGAGGTACACAAAATCATGGTGCAATCCTTCTCAACTAATAAATAAAATCTCAGTTCAAATCCAATATAAGAAACTAAGAATTATGATTTTACTCATAGTTGCACCATGAAATTTCCTTGCTTTCTTTCAGTTACAAAGAAAGTATGCTTAATTTTTTCATTCCAAGATAGAAAAAAAGTCTATCTGTATGGGAAAAATTGTTCCAGAACTAAATAGAGCAAAAGAAGGTGGTATATTGTAGGTGTTATAAACACTGATTTTGACATCATCAGGTATGATCTGTGTTCAAATCCTGACATCACCACTTATTAATGGTATGAGTTTATCCAAATGGAAATGTGAAGAATAACATTACCTACTTACTAAGGTGTTGTGAAAATTAAAAAACATAAAGCACTTAAAACAATGCATCAACATGCTATGCACTCAATCAGAATGGATGCTGTGTTGCTATATATAAAGCCTACAGAGACCTCTTTTAACTATTTCTGCCAAAGAACTCCTGAGTGATATCCTGCATACCTGCAAAACAGAAATAGTTCCCCAAAATGGGTATTTAGCTTAATAGTTCAGAGATTGTAGTACTTTAAGGAACTTACCTAAACTGGCCAGTGCGAAGAAAACAAAGAGCTCGGTTACCATAAAGAAGGTGATTTTCAGGTCTTTAAGACAAATAATATTTATTAGTCAGTAAAGCAAATTACATACACAAGAAAAAAAAAATCACACAGAAAACAGAGCCAAAAAATTTTCAAACTACTTCCCACAGAGTAGGAGGAATATAGGTTTGCAGTTCCAACTGGCTTAATATCAATTCCCTCACTTCCCACCAAAGAGAGTCTGTTCAAATCCACCTGAATTTCCCTGAATTCAAAGTGAAGACAGTTCTTTTTCTGACTAGCTCATAGGGTTGTTGTGAGGAACAAATGAGAAATGAAAAAGTCAGTAAATTACAAAATATGCTATAACTACAGAGGACAGAACTATTTAGACTAGTACCACCTTGACAAAGAATTCAGACAAAAGAAATCTGTAAACTGCACCAGTACTTTAAATAGTTTCATTTCAAATGCTGCCCTTTTTAGTTTTATCTACGTGTGGTGGAGCTCAAGTCCCCCCTTTCCTCCTCCTCTTCCTCAGAAGAACAGAGCAGTAACTGTTCAGATGTGCTGTGTACCTTCGTGCACTTGGTCCCAGTGCAGCGGGCAAGGGAGGAGAGAGCAGCTGTCTGAGCGCGCCCTCTGAGGACCACTGCGGGATGAGGCGGCCTAGCTAAGACGCCCGCAGGAGCCAAGTGTGAGGCACACTGCAGAAATGCTACAAAATTCTAGCTGCTGAGTCAAGAAATGATGAGGCAGAGAGAGCACGTGCGCGCTCTCAACAATTCCAAATATTAGCCTTTAAAAGTTCTCTCTTAAGAAGCAAAACTCCTGAATGGATGGCATCTTAAATATTAATAACTAACTCTCTATGACCAGTTAATATCTTGGAAGGAATTAGTGGAAGGTAAAATGAGAACAAGAAAGAGCGATGACTCTTTACTGGAAAGCCTGAAAGAAAATGGGGCAGGGTAGAATCAAGCTCACAATTTTGCCAGGCTTGTGTGAGTCACACTACTCTTGATTAAGTTCATCTGCACAGGCCATCTCTAATACTTCTGAAATCTAAAGGTAAGAAAATCTTTTGTACATAGCAAGCTGAAAATATTCTCCAATTCCTTATCATGCTTTTATGTCTCCTGACAGGTATTCTAAGCTGATTTGCCACATAAAAAAGATCCCGTCATTTTATTTTCTCTTACCTATATTCAATGGCTCTGGTGTAATAGATAATAGCTATATCAAATCTTTCTCTGGAAAATTCTTCATTTCCTTTCATTTTCATTAGTTCTCCTTGCTGAGAAACCAAGGTTAAAAAGATCCATCAATTATCTCCAAAGTGAATCAAGAATCCCAATACCTACAAAAAGTGGCTCTGGGTTTCTATCTTTTATATCAGAAACAACTTGAGGGATTATTTATATAGAAAATGAGACCACGATCCCCAATAGTTGGGGATATATAGCTCTTTTTCTTTTAAAGAACTGTCTCTAATGACTCAATGCTAACTTTGTTAAAGGAATATTAAGAGGTGAACAAAAGCACCACATTGTGAAACCAACTAACAATTTATCCCCTTGTGTACATTATTTGCAGAATCACTTTTTAGACATCTATTATTAAGTCTGCCATTCTTATTAAGAATTGATGTGAGGCAGAATTTTAATTTTAGGTTAGAATGTGACATTAATCAATAAACCTCAGCGCTTAAAAAACAATCTGTAAACTAGTAACATGTAGGCTGTGCTGGTTAATTACAAAAATGAGGGAACAAAGTTAGCAGGAAAATGTATGAAATCGAAGATACTACAGAGATAGCTGACTTTTCACTTCAAACTCAAATTTTCAAAATAAATTAAGAAACTGGATTATATCAATGGCTTTAATTAGAAAATTAAATAAAGCATTAAATATTTTCCTAAATCTTTTCTAAAATTTTAGATAAAATCACATTTCCTATGAAGAATTCTATGGCATGTGATTTACCTTTCAATAAAGCTGTTGCCAAAGAAAAACATTTTCTCAACTAATTAGAAGTACCTTAGTTAAAAAAAAAAAATCAAATTTCAATTTCAAGTACCTGGTTTTACATTCTATAAAATCAGAAAATTTTCATCTTGCTGTTTTCCTCTTCCAAAAACATAATATTCTGATGAAAATTTATTAAAATTTCCCTTCAAAATTGCTACTGCATTTTACAGTATTTTCTGTATGTTGTCAGATCAGTTTACTGAACTTCCTCTGGGTATCAATATTAATAAAGCAAATTTTAAAATATACTTACAAGTAAATATTTATTCTCACCTCTATACATTCCGCACAATTTTGAGTTTTAAATTCTTCAAGCAAATTGCAGTTTTCTGTTACAACTTTAGTTATGTGATACTTATCTAAATTTTATTTTTAGGAGAGAGTGAGAAAACATTTGTTTAAAAAAAAAACAAATTGGTATTGGTTTTCATCTAATTTAAGTTAGGTTGAGTCCATAAAGTTCATACCATCCAAATAACACATTTATTATTATGTTTTATGTGTATCAAATAATGTATTTAAAAACAAACAATATTTTACAGTATTTCCAAAAACATTAGATTCATTGTTTGTTATGAACCTAATCTGTTTTATGTCTAGTATTAAAACAACCACTTATTTATCATCACATTAGTTCTAACTACAGTTACAAGTGACCCATCATAACACACGCTAAAGAGGCTTCCTGACTACGCAAGTTAATTCAACAAACATTACTGAGCACCTATGATGTACCTGGCATGATGTTCAAGGCAAATGTCTGAAAACAAAAGCCTAGAAAATGTCTTTCTAAAAGTTTTATAACAAATGAAGAATTTAAAATGTCTTAATTCAACATGTGACTCATGAGTAAAATGCTATATTGAGATGTTATCTGAAGTAATAGTCTCATAAAAATTTAATAGGCAAATTAAAATGCGTCAGAATATTAACCAAAATTTAGGTCAAAGCCTACCAACCCTCTTTTTCTGTATTTTAAGCTTTTCCATAAAAGATTTTCTAAAAGTGATTAATAATAATTTTATTACAATAAAACTGTGGTTAAGGGGAGGTCATTAAATAGAGAAAGCAATACTGGGACAGAGGCAGATTACAAAATGAAAATCTGAGCTTTGAGATCAGAGACCGACTTCTAGTCTAGGTTCTACTATTTGCTACAATAGATGTAGTTTTACATCAAGTGATGTTTCTGTGTTTCTAAAACATGAACATTAATAGCTACATTGCAGCGTTATTATAAAGACAGAATGTCAGAAATGAGCCCACAGGGTTGCCCAATGTTATAAATTGCTCCTCTACTTCCACGGTAAGACCTAGTCTATAAGTAAAAGTCTCCAGGACAACAAAGAGAACTACCTCCAGTGTCTAATAAACAGGCCAGAAAAATCTGTCTTCTTGTCTATGCGTAATTTTCCACTAACATCTAGGTCACCAGTTCAAAATTTGCCCTCTTCACTTCAGTTAGCACTGGTGGTATAGTGTGAGCATAGCTGCTTTCCATATTTGCCCTCTTCTTGGGAGAGTTGGCAAATATTGGTCATCATCTACTGAAGAGTCAAGTATTTACTGTATTAAGTTTCCTATACCTACATTACAAAAATACTAATATTTAAATGCTTTAAGGAAAAATATTTTACAAAGTAAAAAAATATATAATGCAGTTTCATCATAAGAATTATGCACCATAAATTTATTCATAGGAATAACAACTTAATCAAGGAAATAAAAATTATAATCTTAGTTTGTTACTTATTTCTCTTAAGAATGAGAATACATGAGAATACCGGGGTCCTCCCCGGTGGCACAGCGGGTTAAGCGCAGCGCTGTGAAGCTGTCCACAGCCTCTGCAGCGCCGGTTCGATTCCCAGACAGTCAGGGAGAGTCCCACATGGTGCAAAAGACCTCTCCTGTCTTGTCCACTGCTCCCCTCAGCAGTGTATTTCGGTCCTTCTGCCTGTTCTGCTCCCTACTCTGTCTCTGGTGAATTCTCTCACCATCTCGTGCCTCTGGCCTATACACCAGTGCTTGTATAAATAAATAAACCTTAATTTTTTAAAAAGATTTATTTATTTATGCAAAAAAGAGAGAGAGAGAAGCTCTTGTGTCACAATAACAAAATATTAAAAAAAAAAAAAAAAGAATAAGAATACATGAGCCCCAGTTATGATCTTTCTTTGGGCATTATATACAGTAATTGATGACATTCCATTGGTAGGGTTTTAAAAAGTATTACATCACAGAACTCACTGAAAGAGGACATACAAAATACACCTAACTACAAGGTTAAGTTCTTTCTCTTAATCACAAGAGGAAAACACTATTTAAAGCCATAAGAAAAATAAACAGATCACATAACTACACACTCCATTTTCCTAAAAAAACTGAGCTCAATAACAATTTAAAACATTTGTACTTACATTCTGTAAAGAAAATACTTAACATAGGCCAACAATTGTCAACCGCTCCTAATTTAGGTAGAATTGTTACATCGCCTGTGTATTTCACCCAATTCAAAGCTTCTTCCATTGCCAAGATTTTCTGTTTTAAAAAGGGGAGTGAGGAATGTTATCTGGGTATTATTTCTAAGTTTACAGTGGCATTATAAATTTATCTTATGTAGTATTTCAGATTCTGAGCATAAAACTTGTACAAGCTCCTTTTGTTACTACCACATGAAACCTGGATAGTGAGACCCCAACATACAAGTTAAAAGATACTGGGAACTCACATATGTTATATACCTTCTGGTGACCTCAGACTACCCTCAGACCTCCAGAGGCTTCTGAATGATTACAGACCTGCAAGTTGAGGTTTATGACCTGGCCAGAAGCTGCCCTGCTTTTCTGAAGCAGAAAAGTGCAATAATACAACATGCACAAGGGGTTTCAGATCTCACCTCAACTAGGACTTTCAGCCTTAAGGTTCATTCAAAGGGACTGGGTACTTTAAATGGTCTGTGGCAAATAAAATAAGGAGATAAAAGAGACAGGAATGGCTGGACAAATAAGCACTCAATGCAATGACTTTAATGTCGAGTCAAGAGTTCATAGACATACTTCTAGTGTCTGAAGTGACTGGAAATTCATCATCAATATTAGTGTCAAATTTCATGAGTGGCATTAAAAACTGGTTTATTGATGCACAGCAGGTCCTTGAATAATTTTGTTCCATTCAATGTTATTTTGTTGTAATACTGACAAGAAAATAAATCCCAGTCCACACTGAATGAACCAGGACCTGCTTTCATTACATGTCGCTTTGCTCAAAACTGCAGTTTCCAAGAACTTATCAATGATGACACTGTGGACTCACTGTGTCTGCAGATTAGTAATCAAAAATGTTCATACCAGGGAAACAGTGATTTCATTCGCAGGGGATAGGGGAGGGTGGGAGGAGGTGTGAGAAATGATGAAGACTCCAAAAATAAAGAGGTAGTTTAAGCAAAACATATAAACCAATACTACCAAATACTGTATTAAAAACACAGACTATGTGGGGGCCTCCCTGGTGGCACAAGGGATTAAGTCTCAGCACTCTGAAGCTATCAGCAGCCACTGCAACAAAAATTTGATCCCCAGCCAGGGAGCTGACCCACATGGCTCAGCAGATCTCTCCTGTCTCCCCGCTGCGCCCCTCAGCAGTGTATTTCAGTCAATCGCCTGTTCTGCTCCCCATTCTGTCTCAGGTGAATCCTCTCACCCCCACCACCCCCCGCACCTCTGGCCTACAACTCAGTTCCTGTATGCATAAATAAATAAATCTCAAAAACAGACTATGTGAATCCAATACAAGCTACACAGGGCAGCTTCTGGCCAGGTCACAGACCAAACTTCCAGGTCTATAATCATTCACAAGCCTCTGGAGGTCTGGAGGTGTGCCATGTATTCATAGGGTTGTGCTGGGATTCCAAGCTTAACACTTACATTTTCTATTTTATAACCAATTCTCAATAAGCCTCCAATAAAGAATGGATCATTCTGCAAAACAAAAAAAGAACAAAACACATATTTCTCCTTATTCAGTCAGTTATACTTGAATTCCCAGTGGACAAAAAAAAATCCTGTACTTGATGTGTACAGCAGTCCACTTCCCACAAGCACCTGTGTTCCCTATCTACCTCTTAAGGACCCTAAAACAAAAATGTAGAAAGTCTTACAATGGGTTATAGCAATAAAATGACTGAGCATAACTTTCAGGTGTATGAATTTTAAGTACATTACATCTAGGCTTTTGAATAAAAGTCCACTGGCTGATACAAGTTACTGTAAAGGATTATCAGCAGGAAATAACGATCAGGGTGCCCTTTCTAAATTTTAGCTTGCAATGAGAATAGAATCAAGATGATCACTTCCAAAACCAAATGAAGTAAGAAAAACCATCAAAATGCTTTTAAGAAAATAATATAAAAAGAACTCTGTAGACAAGGAAACCTCCTCAAAACTGACATGATCAAGTTTACCCCAAAGAAAAAACACCTCTGGAGGTGGTGACAATAGTGACGTGATTTTATAAGAAAAAACTCATCACCTACTGAACCAGTGACAAAAGCTTCTCTGAACCAGGAGCACACTTGTGACAAATCCCAATTTCTAGCCTGTTTCTCATTATGTTACACAACCTGATCTCTCAAATATATAGCACATACTCATAGAGAACAGAATCTCAAGTTAATAAAAATTAAAACTATTATCTGTTAACCACAATAAATAACATGGGTCTGACACCATACAAGTATTTCTATTCTTTAAATGGGGGGTACGGGGACCATATTTAACTTACCACAACTTTCTTTGCCAAATCCACAATATCTTCCATCAACTCAAGATGTTGTAATTTTTTCAAACTTATCTCAGAAGCATGATTGCTTAAAAGACAGATTTATTTTTTAGAAGATTAGATTCTCATATAAAAATATTCATTAAACTTTACACTTCAATATGTTATAGTTACATGAAAAAAAAAAAAAAAGATATCTGTTTCTTCACTCCAGGTAACAAGTTGCATATTAAGTGGATAAAATACTGTATCTTTCTCTCAATTATAAAATATAATGTTGACATTTATAAACAAGCATTTTACATTTTCCTTTCTTAGCTTCAAATCTACCAGCTTAATGCTCTTCAGTTTCATTCACTATATTACTATAATCATTCATATCCAAATCCCAAATATTAACTTTTCCACCCTACCATACAAGAGACCAGTTGAACAATTTACAAGAATGAGATATGAGTCTTCTACTGTACTTGCATTCCTCAGTACTGAGTAACATGCTTATCACTGTTCATACAAAATTAATAACACGTAATAATTTACCTGGCCTCCACACAGGGGTGCAACCGTGATATTATAGAACTGTGTTGACGTTGAAACAGAAGTGGCCAGAAGATGTATATTTTAATAGCATCACAGTAATCTTGCAAGACAGAAATTGGCTTACTGCACCACATATTGCAGATGTCAAATTCTTAATTAAAAAAAAAAAAGGTTTTAATTACTACTTTGTGCTTCATTTTGGAATGAATTAACACTGTTAAATGGGAAAAAAGGAACAATGGATATAGAAACAAGAAATGAATGGATGAAGTATTTTAGCCCATTAGTCATTACGAATATTTAAATGCTGTCTATAGCTGTTTTGTTTTTTTTTTTAAATGATTTTGAGCCAGTACTTTTGTTTTTTTGTTTTTGAAAGGTTTATTTATTTATTTATTTATACAAGCACCGGGTACAGTCAGAAGCACGGGAGGGTGAGAGAATTCACCAGAGCCAGAGCGGGGAGCAGAGCAGGCAGAAGGACTGAAGTACACTGCTGAGGGGAGCAGCAGGCAGCAGGAGAGGTCTGCGTGCCTTGAGGGACCATCGCCCGGTGGCGGCCGGGGATCTAACCGGCGCTGCAGAGGCTCCGGGCAGCTTCACAACCCAGCGCTCAACTGCTGCGCCACCAGGGAGGCCCTGGCTATAGCTGTTTTTACAAAGATTTTGCTTTATAGGGGGAAAGAAGAGTAAGAAAAGATTTTAAAAGAGATGAAAGTCTGTTATGCTCACGCAAGTGGATGAATTGTCTTTGATAATCTTTCAACAAATTAAAATACCAATGTACTCACCTAAGTTTCTCTCACTTTGGATATAATCTTTATACTGCATACCCTAAAAAGGAAAAAAATGCTTTTGATTTGTACCTGGTATAGTACAAAGGGTGCGAGGGTAATGGTGCACGAGTGAATTAGAAAAAAATAAAATACAAAAGAACAGTTCTTGACTTTACTATAGAGATTATCAGTAATCAGCCAGAATTTTTCAGTGCATTTACTTAAACCCTTTAAATACATCATCTATGTACAATCAATGAGCCTTTAGGTCTTTTTCAGTTTCCTGAGTCTTTCTGTGGCTTTCACTGGTTTTCCAAATCTCTAGTCAGAAAACCACCTTTCACCATCACCTGGTCTCTGGCATGCACTCTTGTTGACGGAGAGCTTACTATCCCTTCTGAAATCACTTTTTCAAAAGCAAGTATGTCTCCCTATAAAAAAGCATGTATCACAGAAACATCTTTACTCAGACATCTCTAAATCTAAAAGCTTTTAAGAAGTAAATCTTAAAAGATCCCATCACCAAAACAAAAGCTCTCATTACAAAAAAAGTTTAACTGTCTAGTGACAGATGTTGATTTATTGTGATAATCACAATATATACATATATCAAATTACTGTGTGGTTATCCAAAACTGATTTAACATTATATGCTAATCATATCTCAATCAAAAACACGATGTTAAAAACAGAAAAGTGGCAAATCTACTCACCACCCCATCACAGTAAAGTTGAGTCACACGAACATAATCACTGGATGTAAATTCAGGAGCAAACACACAATCGTCCATGGAACGGCCATCATCTAACAAGGCATAATCTGCTACAGTGAAATCTCCCAGGGCAAAATCATCCATAGCGTACCATCCTAGGGGAACAACACAAACCTGAATCAGTAATTAAATCATTTGAGATGAGAAGCAGTTTCCCTGGCTTCTATGGCATGTTAGAAAAATACTTGGAATTCAAGTCTCAAGGAAATAACTCCAATGAGAACGTCAAGTTGTCCAAGGTCTGCATCCTCATTCTGCTAATCTTATCCCCTGAGTCTCTGCAAATGATCAGTTTGAATCTATTTCTCCTTTCCCTGAGATTCACAGATTACCAATTCTACTCTGAATATTATCTGTTTACACATCTCCTTTAGATGGCCGATAATGAAGGGCACCTACTGATGACTGCGTGTGCCTCCTAATGGTAAACCTACTGATGACTGCGTGTGCCTCGTAATGGAAAACCCTCAAAGGTTCTGCTGAATGAACATCTTCGCACGGCTGTCCTGTACCCCATCTGTTTGTACTGTCCCGTGAAATATGCCATCTCACCACACAAATTCTATGACATTCTCTACCTCCTGGCCAGAACTAAATCCTGACTCCATCAAGACAACAGTTTCCTATCAGCTGCTGGTGTTCCACCCATGCCGCATGTGTGTATCTCACTTCCCAAGCCTTACCCAGACCTTCCATCCGCCTGATTGTCACCACTCCTCAGGCTCTCACGCTCACTACAACAGTCAGCACTGATATTTTGCAACGGTGGGGAATAAGCACATTATAAAAAGAAAGTACTTAATGAGGGGAAAGAGAGGTTAAGGAAGGAATTTCAGACTAAGGTTTTTTCCCTAAAGAAAGTTCAATAGTAAAGATTTGTAACTATCAGAACAGCTACAAAACCTTCATCTCTCTAAAAATGCATCATGTTTTAACTTCTAACTCTTGTCTACATGATGACTTCCTTTTCCTATTAACTATCATTAACACCGTTTCTTATACCTTCTTACTTTACCATTATCATCCCATCATTTTTTTCATAAGCAAGACCACCATCAGTCCTTGAACTACAAATCTGTTTCTTTAATTAAGCCTCTTATTATGCCCAACTTGCTGTATGAAAATCTCAAAATCAGCAGTGAAGAATAACAACCTTCCTAGCAAACATTTCTACTATTTGTCATGTATTGCACCAAGCATTTATAAGCATCATCCTCATACCAATTCTTAACAGTTCCAATTACCATCTCCTCCACCCTGGAGACAGGAAAACAATTCACAGTGAAATGAATTGTTCAAGGTCACCAAGCCAAGGATTCAAAGCCAGGTTCTGATCCAGAGAATCTACTTTAGTTCACTCTACCTACTCTTCCTTGTCATTACCACCTGGTTACCTCTTGAATGTTGTCATGTTTAAGAACAACAGAAACTAGTTCAAAGTTTTTCCCTCTTTCCTCGAAATTCTATCATCTCAGGCACATCAAGGCACATGAAAACAATCCCTTCAAAACCCCAGCCTTGCAGTGTAAGGACCTCCTCCACTGAACAATGGACTTCACCTAGGCCCTTCCTTTCCAAGGCCACACCTCAGATCACTGCCCAGGTCTGACCCTGACTAGTTCCTCTGCCCACAGCCAAGAATCCCCTCTGTCTCTCTCCACAGACATTTTCCGTCTCATTAAGAACACTTGCGTTTCTCCCATGCAATTCCTCCCATTCGCATTCGCTTTAAGTTTCCTACCACTGGTCTACCATTCAAAGGAAACTGCTTTCAATAAGGTCACTAGTGGCCTTTTATAACAGACTGGTTATCTTGAATGTCTGGCAACTGGCCTATTGTGGATGAACAATATTATAGAGAATTTAACTCCAAAATGGAACAACGACTAGAAAAGTTATGAAGACATTTTAGCACCCAAAGTGCGGAACATAACATGGGACATATACCATCCTGGGAAATATAAATACTTTGAAACTCATTTGTCTGACAATTTTTGCATACACTCAGAGAGAGCCAAGAACTGTCTCACAGCCCACATGTCACCATCACAGAATCTATCACTATGCAGTCACCGCACTCATACCCAGGAGACTGAGAGCGTGCCTTACGCTGGTCATTCCCAACCTGGCAGTTCTCACCACACCATGCCCTACACCAGCTGCACTGGAATTACGATGTTGGATAATTTCTATTTTCTATTTTATTTTATCCAGACAGGCGATGTGGCACTGTAGCTCAGATCACAGACTCTGGAACCAAACCGCCTGGACCTGAATCCTGGCTTTCCCACTTCCTCAGTTTTAGGGAAGTTACTTAACCTCTCTGGGCTTCAGTTTCCTCATATATCAAAAGGGAATCACAATACTATCTAGCTAGTCACTGAATACATTTCTACATACACATATATAACAGGAAAAGCTATAAACATCAGCTACCTCCAACGTTATGAGTTTTTTTTTTTTTTAATTCGCTATTTGGATGCTTCTGGTAAACGGTCCACCTTAACTGCTAAGTCCAAAGAGCACTTTTCAGCTTACAACTTACTTGACACTGTTGACCATTCCTCATCCTCAGAACTCTTCATCTGGACTCCAAAGACCATCTTCTCCTGGTTCTCCTCCTATTCTTCTGGCTGCTCTTCCTCAGCCACCTCCGTGGGCTCCTCTTCTCCATTCCCCGCCACCCAAACGTCAACTCTCTTTTTCTTCTCACGCTTACCCTCTCCCCGGGTGACCTTATCCACCACTCCCAGGGCTTAAACCAGCACTTTCTCAACTTCCACCATGTGCAGAGCTTCACCATGACTGTTGCCATTTTCACACATCACATGTATTTTTACTTATATTTCTCTTTCATGGGGCTCACTTGACAATTGATAATATCCACAGTATCGTAGGTTTGATGTATGTATGTTTTCATATACATTAGCATAAATTCCTAACGAGTAAAGAAACCTTAAGTGTTTATGTACTACTTTAAATTATCTCATACTGCACTGCAGCAAAAATGGCTGAAGACTCAAACCTCTCCAGGGGGTGGGCTGCATCTCGTGACTGTTCATGCCACCGGATCTTCATCAAGATGCCCCACAAGCCTCTCAGATTTAGTAAGTCAAAAACAAACATCCTTTTCTCAAATAAAACCCAAAACTTTCTTCTTTTTGTCTGTTATTAGAGAATGGTCTACATGCCATCTGGTTAGCCAAACAAAAAATCTGGGGTCTAGACTCCCTAGTCTCCTTCAACAATCCTATCCAACTGACCACAAAGTCTTGCCATTTCCACTCCCTGAAGGAATCTAAAATCAGCACACACACCACTTCATGACCAGTGCCATTTCTCAGCTGCATCACCCCTTCTCCTCTAAACTAATTCAACAGGCAGTCTTCTAAGGGGTGGCTTGCCTTCAATCTTGGCACCCTCCAGAACTGACCATTACATTATACCACTTAAAATTATTCACGGGGGTCCCCTTATCTTCATAATAAAGCCCAAACTCCCTACTATAGCATAGGAGGCCATCTGTGACCTGTTGCTTCTTTTCTCTCTATAGTTACTCCATGACACCTAACTCAGAAGCAACCCTCATCTGCTTGTCATTACCAAACAAAGCTTATTTTGCAACCATCTATAATGCCTACAGTCCTTAATAATGGGTTCCAGGAAGCATTTCCTTCTTCCCACTACCACCAAGTTCATTACTGCACCTTTCTCTGTAAGCCCAGAGCACTATGCCCACACCCTTTTGACAGCAGTTTTCTGTTTGTTCACCACAGGTTTAGCTTTCAGGCGCACTGAGTCCAAATGGTACACTGTGCCCTGCTCATCCTGATTTCCTAGCTCAGTGTTTCCCCAAATCTTTTACTTAACATAGAAAACTGACAAATCCTTGCCACCTATACTGGTATTTAATATTTTTCTTTAGAATAATTCACAACTCTTAACTCAAATATAAACTAATTTTAATAAAAAAAAAATTGTATCACCAAGAAATCTTACAGTTGGGCAGTAAGATTTTTTTGTTCTAATACAAACTGAAATATACTATTGGGTTGTCGGAAAAGTCATGACATATTATTCTATGTTTTTCAAGCAAAAATACGTCACGACTTTTCCGACAACCCAATAAAATTAAATATAAAAGAACATTATCATGCTATCAGTATGATAAACTAAAAGGATATTCTACCACAGCAAAATGAATCCTAGATTTTAAAAAATATTTAATGTGCTGAGTTCATAGAAACAGGGAACACTAAAAGTCACCCTTTCCCCCAAAAGAAACAAACCTCTCACAAGAAAAACCTGGGAGTCAAGAGCCACAAGTAGTGAGCAGCACTGGGGCAGTCTGCTGAGCCTTGGGTTGGAAGCAAAGCAGGGGAACTGAAAAGTAGTCGCATATACTCCCTGGTGCCCATAGTCGATACAAATCCTTTCAGATGAAAAGCATCACCAAATCAAAATCTCAAGATCCCCGTAAAAAAAAGCTTAATCAAGTATTTTATAATCAAAAATTACCAAACACAGAAGGTGTCTAGCTATCAATAGGAGTTAAGAAAAAAAAACAAGCACTAAATTTAAACCCCAAGGATATCACAGTCTACAGCTGAAGAGAAAATTGAAGAACTTGAAAAATGTGCCTGATGAAATGCCCCAGCACTGCCCATTCTAGTAGATACAAGGAAGTAAAAAATAGGAAAGATGAAAAGTAAGTAATCGTGAAAGAGTTAGTACAATATCCAGTTAAATTTCCACCGAAGAATAGGTAAGATCAGAGAAACAATGGTCAAAGAGCTCTGAATCTTCTAGGCCACTGAAAGGTGAAATTCAGAATCAGGAGACACATGCATTCAAAGTGAGGAGAAACAACAGTAATCTTTTTTTACTCTTAGAAGTGAAATGACCTGACACCAATGACAGGAAAATCCAAAGCAGTCTAAAGAAAAAGAGTATTTTCTTCAAAGAGGCATAAGGAAAACTGGAAGTAGATTCTGCGTGAGTGAAGGAACAGGAGCGTAGTACCTCACCATGCCAACAGAAAGTAAACTATGAACCTAGAACTGTACATCTACCAAGATGATCTCTTGAGGACAAGGATATAACAACAACAAATTTAGATAAAAACTGAGAAAACCACCAAGACAAATTTCTAAAATTTGTCAAAACTGACAAATATAACTAAATATAACAATTAAAAGACATAAATTATCTGATTAAAGAGGGGGGAATCTAGTAACACTCCTTTATAAGAGCTACCTAAAACATAAGGACATTAAAAAAAGGTGGCAGTAAAACGAAGGAAAAGGATATGCCAGGTAAACTACAAACAAAAGAAAGGTGGGACAGACAACAGACCCTGAGACTAAAAGCAAAATTAGGAGCGGAGAGGATTACAACATAATAGGAAAGGTTGAATCCACTAGGAAAATAGTGTTAAGCTTGCATGTACCCAATAAAATAGTCCCAAATATATGAAAATAAGATAATTATGAAAATATATAATTAGAAGATAATGTGTGAGATTACAACACATTTCTCTCAACTAATGATAGGTCAAACAAAAAAATTAATAAAGACAATCTGAACACAATTATAAGCTTGATCAAATGGATACAGATGGACTATAATAAAAATATATTCTCTGCACAAGTATATATAAAAAAACTTAGAATTCATGATGTATTAGGACATAAAGGGTAAACAAATATTTTTAAAAAGGTAAAACACAAACCAAGATCTCTGACAACTCAATTAAGAATTCAATAATAAAAAATGCAAATGTAGATACATCTGACCATTTAAAAACATTTCTAAATAACTCATAAGTCAATGACAAATCAAAATGGAAATTTAAAAAACTTAGATTTAAAAATGAATGAAAGCTCTGGAAATTATGTTAGAGAAAGCAGAAATGAATGTGGGGAAGTTTATAGCCTTATATGCTGTAAAGAAAAATGGCTGAACACTTACTTGTAACTTAAGCATGAAATTTAAATAAAAAAATAAAAATAACAAATCCAAAGAAAGAACAAAGGAGGAAACAATGAAACAAAAAATAATAGTGAACTGAAAAACAAAGACAAAGGGCAGGTGGTTAAAAAAAGAAAAGCTATAATAGAGAAGACCAATTAAGCCAAAATTTAATTCTTTACCAAGATTAATAAAACAGACAAACTTGGAAAGGGGCAGGGGGTGGGAGGAGAGTGCACCGGGCGTCGCTGAGGGCTGTGGGCACTTGGGTGGTGGGAAAACTATGGTAAGCACCTCGGGGGAGAAATCTTGTATTGTGAAAAAATAAAGGACTGTTTTTTTAATTTCTTTCATTTTCTTCAAGTGTTAATTGAGAAAAAGAGGTGTACATAAATATTCAAAATGAGAAAAACATAACTACTGATAAAAGAGAGATTAAAAAGGGAACTAAGCCAATACCATGAACTTAATGCCAATAAACTTAACATTTTTGTTGACAGGAAATATTTCTAAAATTTTTCAAAAGTGACTAAAAGAAATAGAAAACGTGTAAAGTCCTACCATTATTAACTGCTAGTTACTACTCAATTATTTACAACTCTTACTCCTTCCACAAAGAAAACAGTACATCCAAATGATCTTACAAATAACTTCCATGAAACTTTTAAGAAACCAATCACTCCAAATCAAACACAGGGAATAGAAAAAAGAGGGACTACTCTTTAACTGGTATAAGGCCAGTACAACTTTACCAACATCAGATAAGATCATCACTATGGTAAGTGACAGTTAACAAATATGCAACCCCCCCACCCCAAAAAAAAAATAGTAAACTCAATCCAGTAGTTCATAAAGACAATCCATCAAGATCATTTTGGGTTTATCTCGGGAAGGAATGTAATCATTAAGAATTTTAAGATATACAAATTGGAATCCATTACAACAGTCTACACACAAAATATTCTCAACCAATGCAGAAAAACATGTAATAAAAGGATATCTACAAAAACTCAGTAATAGACATTTTTTAATGGGAAAATCAGAAATGAGACAGCTATGCCCATTATAATTACTTCAAATAACTAATCACAATCACTTCTAAAAGTGTGCCAAGAAAAATAAAAGGGAAAAAATAAAAATAAATAAAATTAAAAAATAAAAGGGAAAGTAATTTAAAAGAACCGGAATCATCACTATTTGCAAATAACATAATTATCCACATAGAAAAACCAAAAAATTGCAGAAAAATAGTAGAAATTTAGGAGTTTATCAAGTGAGTATATAAAGCTATGTTAAATTTCATTAAATTTCTATTAACAATGAAAGAGACTCTTTCAAAACACCATTTATAACAGCAATACAAACTAGAAGAAACACTGGAATCAACATTTAAAAAATAGCAGATTTGTATAAAAAATTACAAAATTATTAAGACAGTGCAAACCTAAGTAAATGAAGATACGTACCATGTTCTCAGACAGGAAGGCTCAAAATCTTAAAGATTTCAATTCTTCCCCAAATTGAGCCAATCAATTCCAATTAATTCCCAAAGGGTTTTTCATGTCACGTGACAAGCTGATTCTTAAAACAAGAACAAAGGTCCAAGAAAGCTGAAACTCAAGTCCACCAGGTATCAAGACTTCTGACAAAACTACATCATGAGTCATTACAACAGTGTGTTAGCAGCACAGAGGGAGAAAATGGACAAGTGACACAGAATGAGGAGCCAGGAACGTACAGAAACGAATGGTGTAAAAGAGGTGGTGCAGCAGATGACAGGTGAGCAGAAGGCCAATCCAGTACATGGCAGGAGGACAACTACACCAACATGGGGGGGTGAATGGATCACTATCGCACACCACACACAAAAATCAACTGCAGGTGGATTATGAACTGAAGGTGTGAAAAATATTTTAAAAGCTTCTGAAAAGAAACAAAGGAAAATGTCTCTATAACCCCAAGGCAGGGAAGGTATGCCATTAAGTACATTAAAATTAAGAGCTTCTGTTCACCAAAATACACCATAAAAGTGAAAAAGACAGGATGGGAACTGGAATTAGAAATTTACAATGTATATGATCAGTGTTTTCAGTCAATTAGTTTTGAAGGGTAACACAACAGAAAAAAATGGGTAAGAGACATGGCTAGATATTTCACAAAGGAAACACGAAGGGCTTGCAAACAAAAGATGCTCAATTTCATTCGTAATCAAATAAAGGCAAATTAAAACTACAATGGCACATCACTTCATAATCCATTTGATGATAACAAGTGTTTGAGAGGTGTAAATCAACTTTAAATCTTAGACACTGCTGGTCAAAACTGCTCCCCAAAGTAGAAGCTAGTACAAACACTTCTGCAGAAAACTTGGTATCATTCTGTAGAGTTGACTATTCATATCCCATTACCCAGCAATTGCACTTCTAGCAAATAACTTAACACAGTGGTTATTCCAACTTTTTTTTTGCTCAAAAACCACCAAAATGCTTTTAAAAATTACATCTAAAACATTTAAGTTTAAATTGCAAAGAATGAATTTCTGATATAGTAACATTTTAAAATGAAACAGCACTGGCTTAAATGATAAGCATACAATTGTTCAAAAATAACTACGTACAATAAAAATTAATCATAAAAAGGGAAATTTTGTTGGAAATTCAGCTCTTGAGGAGATGGATGGGGCGGTGCCTGGATTAAATGAGGCTTTCCCTGACATTGTACACTGCATTTTAAGTTATCCTTGTGTTTTTCATGGAATTTTTCCACTTGGGTCTATGGAGGGCCCTGTAAAGCTTCCGTGTGTGAGTGCTATGCCTTTCTTAGGGTAGAAGTTATTACTGTGAAAGGGAAGGTGGGAGAGCTGAGCCAGTGGGAAGACTCTATCACAGGCCTCCCGCATTACCAATTTTAGGAAAGCATACATTTGTAAGTTAATGATTTGTAAATTGATTCATTAACATCACTTGTGCCCAAGTATTCCTCAAAGATTTTCATTCCTCTCCTGGGGGTCATATACCCCAGTATGAGAATTAGGGAAATTCTTGCAACACTGTACTAGATGGATGTATAAAAATCTTCATAATGGTAAAAAAAAAAATCAATCAAAATGTCCATTAACAAAAGAATGCATTCACTGTGTTATATTCACCGTGGAATATCACACAGCAGTGAAAATTAGTAACTTAACATCTAAACTCAAACCTTAGTGATTATTAAAAACATAACACCAAGTGACATAAACAAGTCCCAGAAAACTGTATCCAGTGTTTTAACTTAAAATATCAGAGAACATACAATACATTGTCAAGAGATAGATACATATCTGAAAAAGAATTTTAAAAGCAAAGAACGACATACACACAATTTAGAATAGTAGTCACTAGAGAGGAACATATTCAGTATTGGTCATTGATTCTTGGATCAGTAATAGATTGACAGTTCATTTTATTGTTTTGCTTCACAATTTATATATATGGTACATATATTTAAATGCATTAAATATTACATTAAGAAGAAAAAATTTAAAAACCACTTATCATATTAAAATATTTTTTAATTAAAATCACCTCACCAGCTACTAGAGATACATGTAACATACCATGGAAATTACTATCTTTACATTATCCATAGGAACTGACATAATCAGGTACAAAATAAACGTTTTTTGGAATTAATCTTAGGGACCAAATGAAATAAGACTGAGCCAGTTAGCTGTGAGAGATGAACCCATAAGCTGACACAGGGCTATCGCAGAAGCCAAGGTGGCTGGCAAGCAAATTGAGCTGCAAGCTAAAGATATATGGAAGCTGGTCAGTAAAGAGAAGGCAAAAATGTAAGTCCAATAACAGAAAGTGTTAGCAACGATGTGAGGAAATGGGTGTCCTCACTCAATACCACTGAGAGTGAAAATCAGTACCACCACTTGGAGAGTTTCTGTAATAATTGGTTAAGCTGAAGATGCACATATCCTACTATGCAGCAAATCTACTACTAGGTGTATTTATTTCCTAGAGAAACTTCCAAGTGTGCGCGAGCAGACAAGTACAAAGATGTTTATTGCAGGATTGATTTTAAGTATCCAAAACCAGAAACAACTTCAAAGTCCATCAACAGGAAAATGGATAAATTATGGTATATTCATACAATGGAATTCTATACCAGCAATTAACATGAATGAGCCAAAGATAACATAATTATCCAATTTATTCACATATAAATATCAAAATGTGATGCTGAGTGAAAAAAAGCAAGTTGCAAAAAAAGATACATATCATTTAACACCATTAAAATTCAAATGCACAATACTATATATTGTGAATGGATTCACGGTGATCCAGGTATAAAATATACAAGGGAATACACACAAACCTGAGCACGGTCGACACCGCTAGGAAAGGTGGGGGAGGAACTGATAGCACCTCCAATATCAGTAATTTTATTTTATTCTTATAGAGGATCTGAAGCAAATTTGGCAAAATAATTCCATCTGTAAATCTTTGAGTCACGGATTGGTTAGAGCCCCCTCTGTATTTTATATGTGAAACATTCCAGAAATTAAAAAGAAAAAAAGAGTATTAGATAAGAGCAAGAAAATTGAGCCAATGAACAAAGAAACAGACACCAAAATGCAGCCCTCGAGCGCAGAGCACGAACCTTAGCAAGAGGAGGAAGAGCTGGGCGCCTAATGGATTAGAGGTTTCTTTCCCTGCGTAGCCTCGTAATGAACCCCACTCTCCACAGGCGAAAATGCAAATTTCTTGCAATAAAAAATGTCTTAACTCGAGTGGGAACTATGAGGAGGCTGCTCCCAAGGGAGGTGGAGTAAAATCTTCAATCCACTGCCTTCTGCCTCTCACCGTTACGGCGGGCGGAAAGAAAAGCAGCAGTAATTACGGGCGTGAACGCCCGAAACACCCCAGGAACCGCTAAAGGCCGGCAGGTCTGGCGAGAGCGCGTGTGTTTTGGAAGGAGTTCTCGCTCCAAGGGCTTTGGGCCGCCGGGCGCCCGTAGGAAGGCACCCCGCCCCGGTACCAGCCCCAGTGCACCTCTGCCTCGGTTCGAGTTTTGCCCCCCCTTTTCTTCCTCGAAGCAGCTCACGGCACAGGCTCCCCGGCCCCGCAGACGCTGCGCCACAGCCGGCCGGGCGCGCAGCGGGCCCCCACCCCCGGGCGCGCCCGCGGCGGGGACGGCGCTCCGAGGGGCGCCGGGGAGGGGGCGCCGGGCTCCAGTCCCCTCCCGGGGTCGCGGGGGCGGCGACGGCCCCCGAGCACGGAGGCGCAGACGTGAGAACACAACACGGAGCACAGAACGTTCTCGAACACGCGCGACCACACACCCCGCCCGGGCGCGCGGGGCCACGCGAGGACGCCGCCCCGGGCCCGCGACGCTCCGGGCGGGGGGCGCGCCGGCCCACCCCGAGAGGGACACAGAAAGGGGCCCCCACCCAGGCCGGGGAGCCCCTGCCGGGAGGGACCCCGGAAAACACGGGCGGCGGGGGCGCGCCAGGAGGGGTGTCACTGGGGCGCGGGAGCGGGGCGCCCGGGGATGCGCGCACAAAGGGGCCGCTCGCGCCTCGCCCCGACCCCGGGACGAGCACGGGGCACCCGCGACCCAGGGGACACACCCCCCGGGGCCGGCGGAGGCGGCCACACCCCCGGCGCCGCGGCTCCGACCCGCGAGACGCCCCGCGAGCGACGCGGGCGACGCGCACACACCACACTCACCACACACCCACGGAGGGGGTGTGGAGGGCCCGCGCCCCGGGCATCTCGGCTGCAGCGCGACAAGGTGACACGTCCGAGGGCCCCGCCGCGCGCCAGGTGTGCACTCACCGGGGCCCGCCGCCCGCGAGCCTCGGACGCGGACAGCCGCCGCCGCCTCGGGCCCTCCACGTCAGCCGCGGGGCGGGCGGGCGCGGGTGGGCGGCGCGTCACGTGGGCGCGCGCACATGCGCAGACGCGCCGCGCCGCCCCTCCCCCTCCGCGGCGGCGAGCCCAGCGATCCCGCCGGCCCTCGCGCGCGCGCGCGTCCGCCGCGCGAACGTCGCGCTGCGCATGCGCCGGAGCCTTTCTGGCACTTTCTCTAGCGTTCCCCGGGCCCCCAATGCGGCTCCCCAGCCGGCGCGTGCACGTGGACCCCGCGCTGAGGCGGTGGAGCTGTCGGGAGGGGGCGCAAGAAGAGCCCGAGGCCGAGGGTCTCCCCCACCCAGACTCGAGTGAGAAACCGAAGCCCACCGAGGGGGCAGGGCCGGGTCCCGGGCGCCGCGGCTCAGGCCCGGGAGGTCCTGCCCAGCGCTGCCCTTCCCGCAGGGAGGCGAGGCCGGCGGGGTCGGAGCGGCATCGCCCCCCCCCCACCCGGGTCTCAGCCCCCCGCGGGTCGCGCGCGCTCTGACGTGTGGGCCGCGCGCGGGGCTGTGCGCGTGCGCGCTGGGCTGGCGCGCGCGGGGCTGCTGAGGTGCGCGGCCGGCGCGCTGCAGGGGCTTCGCGCAGAGGCTGCGCCCGAGCGGGCGATGAGGTTAGAATGGACCAATGGGGACGGAGGCGATCCCTGACGGACACTTGTCTTTCTTCCCCACAGAGTGTCTCAAGCCGCGAGGAAAATGGTGGAAAACTCACCGTCGCCATTGCCAGAAAGAGCGATTTATGGCTTTGTCCTTTTCTTAAGCTCCCAGTTTGGCTTCAGTAAGTACCATCCTGACGGACGGCCAGGGCCCTGTCTGGTGTGGCAGGACGCACAGGACGTTACAGCCTTTGTTCTCAGAAGGTGCGCACCCGAACCGCCCTCAGAACTGCTGTGGGTCGGGTGTTGTCTGCCAGACACCGCCTGAGAGGCCTCGGCTCAGCGGGTGCTGACACAGCGCTGCACAGGGTCCCAGGTGAACGCGCCTGGACCCCGCGCAGACGGCGGTCATGAGAGGACAGTGTGATGTGCAATGAACAGTTGTCATTCATGAAGTGTAGTAAGTGCCCTAGGAGAGCCCCGGAGTAAAACCCGAAGGCCTTGAACGAAGGGTCTGGCCTGACTCCTGGGCAGCCTGCTGGAGCGCTGGAGGGGCAGTAAGGACGCGCTGCGTGTCATGCATCTCGCACTGTCTTCACAAGGTCCCATTTTGCAGATGAGAAAACTGATGCTCACTGAGACACCAGTATGCCCAGAGTCACACAACCTGCTCAATATCTTGCCCCAAAAAGATGTGAGAATTATGAGGGAAACAAAACAAAAAGGGGGAAGGTCGTGTGCCCGTGAGCCACCTTTTTGGCATTTTGTGGAAACCTGGGGTGGAGGGGAGTGCTTCTGAACCCTACAGGACAACTCAGCTGCAGACCCCAAACATGCATTTTTTTAATGTGGCTAATCTAGTCATCCTTTAGGCCCCATTATGCACTTCCTCCAGGAGAGCTTTCCTGATCATTAATATCTCTGCCAGGGTGAGCTAAGGTCCTCGGACCCTGTCCCTATTACTTGCTCGTTGGCACTTAATCGCAGTGTAGTGAAAATACCAGTTTATGAGTACCTTTCCCACTAGATTTTTAAATTGGGGGGGACAGAGATGCCATCACTTTGGGGTTCACCGTTTTATTATATTTCTGAAATAGAAAGTTCTGTAACACGTCCTTGTCACGATAACATGAATCCCTCATTATTGATAACAGGTAGTTTGAAATTGATCTCTGCCATTTAGTTGGGGCAGATGATGTAACGTGTCCAAGATACCATTTCCTTGTCTCTAAAAATGGCATCCAAATCTCATAGAATTGTTTTGCAGGTGAAGTGAAATTATGTGTATAAGGTGCTTGGAAGCGTGCTTACCCCACAGTAGATAACAGGTTAGCCATTGTTATTACGTAGGGACAGCTGCAAAGGGTGCCACCATGACTAGGATTGAGGGAAATAAGATTGCACTTTGGGAATAAGGCACGTCGTGAGCCAGAACAAGGATAAATAGACTCACCTTTAAGCAACTAAAAGTCTAAAATTAGTTCAACCCCAGGTGGATAAAGTGTTAGGAACACTTACTGTGCGTAAAGCCAACTGCTAAATGCTGTGAGGAATGCAACCACTGCTACAACATGATTTCTCCCCTTAAAGTGCTTAAAATAATAGTATGAGATTTAAGATATGTTAGGAAAAAAAATTAGAAATGGTGGAAAGAGTGTCATTTAATGGGTATAGTGTTTCAGATTTGCAAGATAAAATAATTCTGGAAATCTGCAGCAATGCAAATATACTTAACACTACTGAACTATACCCTTAGAAGTGGTTTAGGATGGTAAATTTTATCTTCTTTTAACACAATTGAAAAAATGACTAAAATAATGTTGTGTAAGTATAGCAAGAATGGTACAAAAAGGAGTTAGAAGAACTGAAAGGAGTTAAAAATCAGGGATGCTTCAAAGGACCCTTTGTTTTATGCAAACCTTTATAATCTAGATGCATGCCTTATTGATGTTTCTTTTATATATTTTTTTCTCTCTACAGTTCTCTATCTTGTATGGGCTTTCATTCCTGAATCTTGGCTAAACTCCTTAGGCTTAACGTATTGGCCTCAAAAGTAAGTTTATTGTATTTCTTAAATAACATAATTCTATTAATGCTGTTTTGAAGGGTCAGGTTTTTGCTTAAGACTCCCCAAATTTTAAGAATTTATTCTTTTAAGATCCATAAATAGCCATATAGAAATAGAAAGCTTTTTAAATATCATTATTAATAGACTTCCAATTAACAGTGGTAAACAATGTTTATCTCAGTTCCCTCCCAACATTTGTTAACATAACCCCCTTTAGAGATGGGGGGAAATTTTTTTTTTTTTAAGATTTATTTATTTATGCACACAAGACCTGGGGTACAGGCCAGAGGTGTGGGGGGTGAGAGGATTCACCAGAGCCAGGGCGGGGAACAGAACAGACAGACTGACTGAAATACACTGCTCAGGGGAGCAGCAGGCGAGACAGGAGAGGTCTGCTGCGCCATGTGGGTTGCTCCCTGGCTGGCTGGGGATCGAATTCGTGCTGCAGAGGTTGCAGATTGCTTCATAGTGTGGTACTTAGCCCCTTGTGCCACCAGGGAGGCCCGGAGGGAAATTTTTTTTAAGTGAAAAGCCATAGGAACAGGTAATGGGAAAAGTAGATGGCACATAAGTGAGACGTAACTGACCTCCACCTCTCCTCTACAGAAGTTTTACTCTGTGGAAAGTTGCATGAAGCTCTCTAGGCACTTAGTCTAAGTGGCAGTGAGGCACCTTACTAAAATGGGAATCTGCATCACTGAATAAAATTCTCCCAAACACCTTCCTCACTGGGCTCTCAGGCTTGTTGCCAGGCTCGTACTGCCCTCCTCCCCCCAACCAAAGGTAGGAGGTTCCTTCCTGAGGGAGTTGATCAGCTCAAGAGCAAGGATCTATAATTTCTGACATTTGCTGGTCCCCAGTGAAATGGCCGTGTCTCCTGTAGCAAGCACACGGTCGGCCGTCCAGCTCACGTACACGGTGCTTCCAGTTAACCTGTCAGCACTTCATTTTTAAATAGGAATGGACAGCTGTGACTTACCACACATTTTTTTTTTAAGCCTCTAAAGTGAAAGCCAAAAGAAAACAGAGAACTTGAAGGAAATGGAGATAAATGCAAGGACAGAAGAAAAATTTTAAAAAACAAAATGCTCAGAGATAAGGAAAGACTATAATCATGAAACAACAGAATGCTACATACAAACAGGGAGTGTTCAGGGAATTTGGAAATTACACATAGACTTGCCAAAGGATTATTAAAGGTTTAGAAGTTAAACCAAAGTTAATCTCCAGAAAGTAGAACAAAAGGTAGCAAAATGGAATATAAAGGTGAGGAAAGTATAACAGGGTAAAAAACCTAATTCTTAAAAGTTCCAGAAATAGAAAACAGTAAGAAGGAAATTATTAAAGAAACAATGCCCCTACTAAGGCTTTAACGTAGAGTACTCTGTGTGCTTAGCTACTTTGAGAAGTGTATTACAGCCTGCCAGAGAACTGGAGAATAGGATATTGATAGATAACATGAAAACCAAACAAACTAAAAGATAGGATTCCTGATTCCAGGAAAAGCAAAAACATGTAAAAAAAAAAAAAACAAAGTAAATAATACACTAATATACTCAGTTGCAAACATTCTGTAGTCAATGATTTTTAATAACAGCTGATATGACCAGAAATGTGATATATTGTAAAAGGCTAAAAAGAAGGTAAGATGCAAGGTGTAAATGAATTAAATTACTCATCTCTATATTAGGAAGTCCAGAAAAAATGAAATCAAAAAAATCAAGTAATAATCTGAACAGGTTGTATAACTGCGTGGCAATAAATACCAAAGGAACAGCTCAGGTACTGATATTGTCCCTTTTTGGGGAATTAAAACTCCAGGGCCCAGACAGGTGGGTCATGGGATTACAGCTTTTCACTGTAGCTCTCATAGAACTATTTGATTGTCTTTTATGTGTGTGTATTACTTCAATAAAAATTAAATTTTTATTTAAAAATTAGTCTGTAAACTTGGAAATGGACTCGAGAATTACCACTCTTGAGGAGGTCTCTCCTGCATTCACATCCTCTCCCACAGGTACTGGGCGGTGGCCTTGCCTGTCTACCTCCTCATTACTATTGTCATCGGCTACGTCCTCTTATTTGGAGTAAACATGATGAGTACCTCTCCACTCAACTCCATTCATACAATCACAGGTAAAGTTATATCAAAAGAAGGTACCTGGGGCAGGGAGGATGGGGTACTAGCACTTTGTCCAGAAGAGTAACCCAGAACAGGCTGCAATCCTTTTTATGCATTGACCCAGTAAAAACAACTGGAGGAGAAATATAGTTAGACAGGAGCAGATGTTTACATGGCAGAAATAAGTTCTGATGAATATGCTGGTTTACAACACTAGTTAACAGGTATATTTTCCCATAAAAGTCACAAGTCTGTGTTCCTCAGCAACTTTGAGAGAAACAGTCTTAATCCTAAACAGGCACTTGGATCAAGTAGGTCCATGTAGACCTCGTCAGAAGGAGGAATCTGGTGAGGGGTGGGGGAGTGTCCTCAGGACCTCTGAGTATTCCTGATTCCAACTAAGTGGCAGGAGAACCATGGTGTGTTTTTGTAGTTTTATTTTCTTTAAGTTCTTTTATTCATTATTTTAAATAGAAGTACTGAACTTGCTTAGATTCTAGGGAGTAAAGTAGCTTTTCAGTTCTCTAGTATGTTTTTTTTTAACATTCAAAGCCTTTTTCATGAGCCTGTGCAGTATATTTTGAAAATCAATCATAGTATTTATATATATATTTTCTGATAACCTTTAATATTCCTGCATTCTTAATTAGAATTATAGTGTATAGTCTGTGCAATTAAGGGGAAATTAAGCTTACGTGAATGATTTTGTACCAAATGATTTGTTTGGGGGTATTGATTTATTGATTTAAATGTTTTCTAAGCTTAGGTATAATTCCGTCCTTTATGGGACTTTAGTCATCATTACACAGTTGAATAAAATACTAGTTTCTTACCCACATTAGAGATGTGAAAAGTACTTTGCTGGTTTTTATTCTAATTGGGATTTTTCTTCTAAAGAGAGAATTTCAGTCATCTTTTAATTATGTTAAGCATGGTATTTGTTATTATGCAAACATTAGCCTTGTAAACTATGTGGTGGGCCTCCATTAAAACACAAAGACTATAGAAGAAATGACTTGGGTAAGCAGAGTTTTTGTCCTCTTACAGATAACTATGCTAAAAATCAACAGCAGAAGAAATACCAAGAAGAGGCCATCCCAGCACTAAGAGATATTCCTATTAGTGAAGTAAACCAAATGTTCTTTCTAGCAACCAAAGACCTTTCTTACACCAAAAACTGAATTGTATGTAGACTAATACCAAGCATTTGTTTTAAATTGTTGGGGTTTTTTTTAAGATTTATTTATTTATTTATACGAGAACTGGGGTACAAGCCAGATGCATGGGAGGGTGAGAGGATTCCCCAGAGTCACAGCGGGGAATAGAACAGGCAGACCGACGAAATACACTGCTGAGGAGAGCAGCGGGTGAGACAGGAGAGGTCTGCTGCACCATGTGGGACCCTTGCTGGCCAGCCGGGATAGAACTGGCACTGCAGAGGCTGCGGAAGCTTCACAGTGCGACTCTCAACCACCTGCGCCACCAGGGGAGGCCCTTGTTTTAAATTGCTGACATAATTTTTGACCACAATTTGACTCAGTATTAAAATGGAAAAAAAATTGAGCCTCTCTTGGGTTAAGTTCTGTTAATATTATAAATGCCTCCATATATTAGCCATTAATGGACAGAATAAATAAATTAGTGGATTGCCATGTAGCAGACTTGGAAAAAAAGGAAGTATAAGATGCTCCAGTTGTTATTTGCAAAGGGCAATTGTATCCTTTCAGCTGTTTGGTTTTAGAGGACCCAGAATTCAAGTTCTTTGATTTGGGGAAAGGGTATGTTTAATGTGCGTGGCCTTGCCATCAGGTTCATGTCTAGAACAGAAATATTTATTGAGTGTTGACTATGTACCAGGTATTCTACACAGGTGATAGCAGTGATGTGAATTCTCTCTCAAAGAACCTGTGTTTTGGAGGCATTCTGAGACAGACGAAGCAGATAGATAAATGTGAAAATGTATGGTGGTACTATGCAGAGGACTAAGATAGTATTATCTTCTAGAAAGTAAAGGTTGGTGATCAGTGGAGGCCACTCAGAAAGACAGTATAGATTAGGATTTGGTTATCCAAACAAGAGCCAGTAAGACTGTGGAGTGAGGCGGGCTTCCAAGTAAGGAGCGCCGAGGGCAGAGACCTTCCAGAGGGCAGTTTGTTGTGTCCTGGGGAAGGCCGGACAGCAGGGGTCCTAGATCATACAGCACAAGGGAGGTGCGGTCTGGGGTGTGCCCTGAGGGAAACACGCAACCCCAATCATACAGGGCTTTGTATGGCAGCTTAGGAAGCGTGAATCAAGTGTATGTCATGAATTTCAGGCACTGAGCTATTAAGGAAAGGCAAGACGTGGCCTGATACATGTTTTTAAAAAGTTGCTCCGACAGGTGGATGGGAAATGGATTTGGGAGGGCTTCTGGGCTGAGTTGAGAGTGCAGAACTCAGGAAGTCAGTGGGGGGCTGTTACTTTAGTCCAGGCAGAAGTTCCTGCCCCTAGCACAGAGTGGCAGCAGTGAGCTGGGCAGTCGCGACCGCTTTAAAACATTTGCTGGAGACACAGCGGATTGACTGGGTGGGTGGGTCTGATTGTGCAGGGTGGGCACACTACGGAGAGAAGTTGCGGTCAGAGGTCATTCCTAGTTTTATTTGTTTTGGATTAAGGACCTGAGTAGAGTCTGAAATTTCGACTTCCACTTCTGGCTGGCGTGAGAGGCTGCTGAGATGAGTGCTATCCAGGCTGCAAAGAACCTGCTGGCTCTAGACCAACAGGAAGAACTAGAGGATTTGCCAAAAGATGACCCCTTGAGCACCAGTGAAGAGGAGGGGGCCAGTGAGGGAGAGAGAAAGCACCAAAAACTTCTGGAAGCAGTCATTTCCCTTGATAGAAAGAACGGGTGGAAACTGCCTGAGCGATCTGAAGCTAGCCTGAAGGTGTCAGAGTTCAATGTCAGTTCTGAAGGGTCAGGAGAAAAACTGGTCCTTTCCGATCTGTTTGAGTCTATTAAAGCACCATCCTCACTGGCCACAGTGAAAAGGCAACTCAATAGAGTCAAATCAAAGAAGATTGTAGAGTTACCCCGTAGTGAAGAGGAAGCAGAACGGATCCACAGGGAGGTGGCGTTCAGTCAAACCTCACGAGCCCTTTCCAAATGGGAGCCTGTTGTTCTGAAGAACCGGCGAGCGAAGCAGCTGGTTTTTCCCCTAAACCAGGAGTCGGCGGCCTTTGCCCCTCTGGAACATGTGTTCAGTGGCTGGAAGGCAAGAACACCCCTGGAGCAGGAAATTTTTAACCTCCTGCATAAGAACAAGCAGCCAGTGGCAGAGCCTTTGCTTACTCCCGTGGAAAAGGCCATTCTCGAAGCCATGAGCCTGGAGGAGGCTAAGATGCGCCGAAGCGAGCTTCAGAAGGCCCGCGCCCTGCAGTCTTACTATGAGGCCAGGGCTCGAAGAGAGAGGAAAATCAAAAGCAAGAAGTACCACAAAGTTCTGAAGAAAGAAAAGGCCAAGACATCCCTGAAAGAGTTTGAGGCGCTGCAGAAGGTCCATCCTAATGCAGCATTGGGGCTATTGGAAAAAATTGAAAGCACCAGAATGATGGAGCGAATGAGCCTCAGGCACCAGAACACAGGGAAGTGGGCAAGGTCAAAGGCAATTATGGCCCAGTACCACCTGGAGACTCGCCAGGCCAAGCAGGAACAATTGGCCAGGAACAAAGAACTGATACAGAAACTCCGGGCAACCTCCGAGAGCGAGGAGGAGCGGGAGGGAGGGGAGCGCCTTGTCCCTGATGCGGTGAACGAGGTACCGATGGATGGACACGCTCCAAACCCCTGGATCCTTGGCAGTCTCTCTGGCGACACAAGAGAGGAGAAAACTCAGAAGCCCCCAGAACAACTTTCAGAGACTGCGGCCCCCAAGGCTTCTGAAAGCAAGGAAGCAGGAGAATCCGTGGCAGAGGAAATTTTGTTGAAAGAATTTGAGGAAAGACAGTCACTTAGGAAAATGTCTGGGCTCAGCCAGGACGCTGAGCTGGGGGGCAGTCAAGAAGCAAAAGATTTTAGCAGCTGGGAGTTGCTGTCTAAATTGAGGACACTCCCTCCGAAACTCAACAAGGAACACCATCCATCAGGGAAGCAGCAGGTGAGTTCAGCGGGCGTGGTTCTGCCAGTCCAGAGAGAAGAACCTGCCGAGGAAGAAGCAGAGGCCCTGCTGCAGGGGCCAGAGCGAACACAGACTCCGCGAGTGCAAGAGGAGCTGAGCAGACAGAGATGCTTTCAAAATAAGGCCCATCTCAGGCCTGTGTTAGCAGGGCAGCGGTGAGCGAGGAACCCCAGTGGTCCCCCCGTTGCCCCCAAGAAGAAAATGAAGGAACAAGTGATTGATCTGCAGAAACTCCTCACCGTAGACTCTTCCAGGAGGTCTCCAGCAGCTCCCACCACAGCGGAGGGGACGGGAGGTGAGGAAGACAGTCAGAAGCAGATGATAGAGGAAGCTTTTGCTGGGGATGATGTTATCGGAGACTTCTTCAAAGAGAAGAGGGAAGCTGTGGAGGCCGGGAAGCCGAAGGACACAGACCTGACCCTGCCTGGCTGGGGCGAGTGGGGTGGCGTGTGCCCAAAGCCCAGTGCCCAGAAGCGACACAGGTTTCTCATTAAAGCCCCTGAGGGTCCCCCAAGAAAAGACAAGGATTTGCCAAATGTGATTATAAACGAGAATCGAAACATCCAGGCAGCAGCCCACCGGGTACGGGTGCTTCCCTATCCTTTCGCCTATTGTCAGCAATTTGAAAGGACCCTCCAGACCCCCACAGGATGTATGTGGAACACCCAGAGGGCCTTCCAGAGTCTGACCGCTCCCACAGTTGTCACCAAGCCAGGCCATATCATAGCGCCTATGAGAGCAGAGGATGTGGGCTACCGGCCTTCCTCAGGGCTGGACCTCTCTGTCACACGGAGGAATCCAAAGCCACTCCCTGTGCAGCATAGGAACAACTGAAGAGAAACTATATTGAGGTGCTGGAGGAGTGACATGTTGTTGCCACAACCAGGGGCCCCAAATGAGCGGTGACCTGGTTTTCCTCTAAGCTACAGGATTGATTCTAAAACTGGCTTAGCATTCTATATACATAGTTAGGCTGCGTTTTCAAAAAAAAAAAAAAAAAAAAAGGCTTTTTTTTCCCCTCAAGGAACAGAGTGGATGGTTATGCCTTTTTCAAAATTGGACAGTACTTGGGGAAGCACACTTGAGAGGATTGAAGGATTTGAATGACACTGCCTTATGAACACCTGGATGTGGCTCAGATAAGAAGGTTAGGTGGAAATGAATTTTAAAAAATAAACCATGTATAACTTAGCAAAAGTAGACAGTTGGTCACTAGGACCAACTCTAACTCATTTGGCAACCCTGAGTCTCTGCACCAGTCTGGCCTCTGGGGGGGCGTGTATTCCTGTAAGAACTGGAATGTGTCATACACGCATTTAACTTTTGCCAATTTAACTATACCTTCGAAGGAAGACGAGTAATTTTAGGTGGGAAAACTAAGACTTCCATTGCAGTAACCTTCCCAGGGTGCATGAGCAGTGGGAGTCGCTGTCCTTTGTCACCATTTCCATTATTTTATGGGAGGAGCATGTCACCACACCTGGGAGCTGTTAAGGAGACTCACCTACTGCAAAGGAAGAGTGGTCAGCAAACTGGCCTGACAACTGAAAACCACACCGCCACGCAAACGAGTGAACTGCATCCATAAATAGCAAAGTCATCGTGTTGGACAAAAAAGGCCAGACACACACACACACTGATGATTCCTTTCATAGAGGTGCAAAAACAGCAAAACGAAGCTATGGTGATGACTATTGGGACAGAGGTAGTAGCTACCGGGAGACACGAGCACGCCTGCTGCTGAGTTGGGAGCTGCGTCTCCCGAGGGTGGTGCTTACCCGGGTATAACGCAGCCTGTCACAGTCAGACCTTAAGGCTCCCTCCCGCCCTTGTTGGAAGTTATGCCTCAATAAAAAGGAAGAGCAGAGCCAATGTCCCACTCCCAGGAGTTTTGATTCATTGGCCTGAAGGGGGCCTGGGCACAACACCCACTGGACTTCCCCAACCGCCATTGGCCAGGGGAGTGCTGTGCTCTAGAAGACAGGGCGGCCCTTAGCAAGGCAGTCCCCTTCCCCTCAGGCCAGGCCACTCATGGGCCTGAGGCTTTGAAAGGGGTCAGAATAGGCCTGTCATTACCCTTGCACTTTTCTTTTTTTTTAAGATTTTATTTTTGCATAGAAAAACTGGAGTGTAGACCAGAGGTGCGGGGTGAGAGGATTCACCAGAGACAGAGCGGGGAGCAGAACAGGCAGATCTACTGAAACACTGCTGAGGGGCGCAGCAGGTGTGACGAGAGGTCTGCTGTGCCATGTGTGGGTAGCTCCCTGGCCGGGGATCATGTGATAGCGCTGAGACTTAACCCCTGGGCCACCAGGGGGGCCCCTAACCCTTCACTGTAACCCTAAATTAACCTAGGCACTCTGCTTCCCAACCGCAACCACCCAGTGTTCTTCAGACCGTGGGCTGCCATCCTTTGTGAGTCGTGATCACTTCAGTGCAGTGATTCTCCCTTTTCAAAAATCTTCAGATGCTTTATACTCAGTAAGCGCCAAGGAGCTTTTGTGTTTGTGAGTTGCACTTAGAAATGAAAGCAAATCTTTAAAAATATTTATTAAAAACAATTATTTTGGTATATTTAAAATTTTATGGAAAAAAAAAACTTCCAAAAAGATTTTCGCCGAGGGGACTTGTTTTACTTGTTTGCAAATCTCTAGCATCTGGCTTAATGGAAGACAGCTGTGTGCTGATTGCCTGCTTCTGCAGCCAGTCTGTTCTGACAGCACGCATTTGATAAAGCCTCTGGAACACTCCACGCTCGAGAAAGGATGAGAGTGAGAAAGAGAGCATCTTATTGTTATGAAGGAAATGGTTTTTACCTCACAGACCGTCCGAAACAGGGTCCCCGCCCAGACCAGTAGGGGTGTGTGTGTGTGTGTGTGTGTCTATACCCACTAGGGTTCATGGCACTGGTAAAGGTACATGTCCTGGTGAGCACCCTTTTTACCACAGCTCCTGATGCCAATTTGACCAGGTTCATATCTGTGCCACTTGACAGTGTACCCTAGGAGGAGGGGTGTTAAACACCCATAGGTCACCCAGGACTTTAATAGGGGGAGGGAGTACCATCTGTGCCCCAGGAGCCAGTTAGGAGTTTCCTTTCCAAAGCTCAGGAGGTCTCATGACAAGGGACTGCCGTCTCCATGGCGACAGTGACCTCCATGCAGCATCCCTGGACCAGCGTCTTTGTGTTGCTTCTCTGGCCTCCCACTCCCTAGTCGCTTTCCAAATAAGCAGCCCTCGCACACGCTTTATCCCGGGCTCTGCCTTCAGGGGCACCCGGGCTAAGGAGAAAATTTTGCAATAAGTCCAAGTGATAGTATAAAATATTCCAAATAAAAAAGTAACATAAAGAGGCTTTAACATTTTAGGGCCTCCCCGGTAGCGCAGTGGTTGAGCGCTGGGTTGCGAAGCTGCCCGCAGCCTCTGCAGCGCCGGTTCGATCCCCAGCTGCTCCCTGGCCACCTGGCGAGGGTCCCACATGGCGCGCAGACCTCTCCTGCCGCCCGCTGCTCCCCTCAGCAGTGTCCTTCGGTCCTTCTGCCTGCTCTGCTCCCCGCTCTGGCTCTGGTGAATTCTCTCACCCTCCCGCGCTTCTGACTGTACCCAGTGCTTGTATAAATAAATAAATAAATCAATCAGTCAATCAATCAATCAATCTTTAAAAAAAAAAAAAGAGGCTTTAACATTTTAACAATACCCCCTCCAGTGACTCAGTTCTCACTGAGAATTAAAAATCCACATAAGACATCATCTAGATGAAAAGTCAATAGAGTTCAGATCCAGAATTCTGCCCTTGCTGATTTCTTTTTCTTTCTTTTTTTTTTTTTTTTGTGGGACCCTCGCCGGTGGTGGGGGATCGAACTGGAGCTGCAGAGGCCGCGGGCAGCCTCGCAACCCAGCACTCAGCCGCTGCGCCACCAGGGGAGGCCCCCTTGCTGATTTCTTGACGTGCCCTGTTTTAGTCAGAGGGACTCAGTCAGGTCCTGGGTTTCCTCTAGAAGCTTCTGTCTGGGCTCCCATTAGAATGGGCCCAATCCTTACACAAACTGACCCATCCTAAATGTCCTATACTTCCCTTTTTCAAAGAATTAGTGGGATACGCAATACATTACCATCTTCATGTCCACAGAACCTAGAGAAAACCCCAATAAGTGAACAGCCGCAGCCCTTGCCCCAGAATCCAGTGTACAGGAACCCCCCACCACCACCACCGCCAGCCGGTGACTGCAGGCAGATGCAGGAGCTCGGGGAGGGTGGCGAGGACAGACGACTCCTGATTCGTCGTCCCAGGAGTGGGGGCAGGCTGAGGCAATCCCCTACTCATCCTGTGGCTTGTGGCCACTTCGGTCCAGTGGTCACATGATGGGTGGACTGAATGTTTGTGGCCCTCAAAATTGGTAGGTTGAAATCCTAACTCCCATCGTGAAGAAGGGGTTACCTTCATCAAGAACCCCCTCCAACGTGGGGTCTTGGGTGGTGATGCGGTCACCCAAGTGGAACCCACAGGAATGGGACTAGGCTCCTTATGAAAGAGATTCTTTCATCCCCAGAGATGAAAGATCCCCAGAGAACTCTTTCATCCCTTCTTCCACCTGAGGACTCAGCAAGAAAAGGGTCGCCTACAAAGCAGGAATCACACTTTCGCCAGACGGAACGTGAAACACCTTGATCCCAGCCCCCAGAATTGCGAGAAATGAATGTGCTGTCTAGCCCCGGCCTCTGGTATTCGGTGCTGCAACCCAGGACCAGCACACTGCCTGCCTTCCTATGTGGGCCAAATCTCCCTCCTCTCGCTTAAAAGGACACTGGTGATTGGACTCAGGGCCTACCCGGATGTAGCTGCAGGATGGGATGGAGCAGGGTTACTGTGATTCGAGCAGACCAGGTAAAGGAGGAGTCCTGGCGCCCTCAGCAGCTTTCTCAGGCTTTTACTGAGCTTTTACATGGAGTGCAGCAACAGGTACGTGGCAGGCAGGGCGGCGGGGGACCAGGAGGCTGGCAGGCCTCCTAGTCCCCGGCAAATCTTCACTCTGGGCTTCGCTGGCTTCTTTCTCCCCTCCTCTCTCCTGCCTCTTCTGCTTCTGCTTCTCTTGGTGACCATCTCAGTACTCCTCCGGGGGCCCCCAGAAGGAAACAACACAGCAGTGTAACAACTGCAGGTGCCCCATCAGGCAACGCAATCCTAATGGCAGGAGGGCAGAAAAGCCTGAAAACCACTTACCCTACACTGGACAATCAAAGATAAATTCTCCACGGCAATTCTTCAAAGGCCCTTTTCCCTTCGCAGGTGACCTTTTTCCTTCTCAGATTCCAGAGATTAAGACCTGAGATCTTTGGGGGCCCCTGCTCAGCCCACTTCAATCACTGTATATTGAAGTGCTGCTTAAAGTTCTTCTCAAAAAAACAAAGAAAATATTTTCTCCATCCTGAAAATGGAAGGCACTGTGCAAAGGATGGTGCAGCAAGACTGAATCACTGAACACCCCAAACCAGTAGGGTGTTCACCCAGAGCCACCATTAGGTGGAGGGAGATAATCAATCCCTGGTGTGAAACGGACCAACCGGATTATACACAGCACATGACAGGGCACCCTCTCTCCCTGCCCCTATCACTCCCTGAGTGGACCACCTCACTCACCAGGGCCCCTTCTGACTTGTTCGCCTGTGTGGATCAAAGCCCCTCTGGGCACCAGCTCTCAGGCCTTCGCTTCACCTTCGGCTTGGTGGGGGCAGCCTCAGAGAGCCCATCCCCTCAGCCTTTATTTTCTCACCTGTTAGATGGAGGTCTCTGCCTGGAGATGATCTCTGAAGCAGGTGGAGTGGGTAAAACCCTTTGGCCTGGCCCACAGTTCTCACTCTGCTTCCTAAACATCCCAGCCCCCTAGCTGGCACCCAAATGAGCTCCGTCTCTCCCCAACATCCCCTTCTCAACACACGCTGGCTGGCACATCCTTCCTTTTACTTTTTTTTTTTTAAGATTTATTTATGCATACAAGAACTGGGTACAGGCCAGAGGTGCAGGGGTGAGAGGACTCACCAGAGACAGAGCGGGGAACAGAACAGGAGGATCTGCTGAAATCCACTGCTGAGGGGAGCAGTGGAAGATAGGAGAGGTCTGCTGCACCACGTGGGTAGCTCCCTGCCTGGGGATCGAACTCATGCTGCAGTGGCTGCGGATGGCTACATAGGTTGTATCTAAACCCCTTGCGCCACCGGGAGGCCCCCTTTTTACTTTTCTTTGAGGGGACTTACCTGCTTTATCTTGGGTCCCCGGCTCCTACTGCAGAGGTGCTAAGTAGAGGGCTGCTGCATGAAAAAAGAAAATTTCAGAGGCTCTGTCTGGAATAATCATAACTTTTACAATGAAATCCTTTTAGAGGTGCACTAAGAGGGGTGTAGACATTTTCCCTATGTAGGGTAAATAAATGTCAGGCTTTTCTGCCCTCCCGCCATTAGGATTGATGATGGATCCCTGCAATCCTGAATGCATGCCTGATGGCGGGCATCTGGAGTAGAGTGTGGGCCTACGTAGGTGGGTACACCTAGGCTGAGATTGGGCTTATAAGGGTGGCGTCACAGGGACGCCAGCAGAGCGAAACAGCAGCAGGAGAACAAGGCCATGAGAGAACACTGGAGAGCCCAGAAAGAGTGAAGACTTGCTGGGGGCTGGGAGGCCTGCCAGCCTCCCGGCCCCTCGGGTCCCCTGCCTGCTCTGTACCCGGTAAACTCAATAAAAGCCTGAAAAAGCCCCCGAGGGCTCCAGGACTCCTCCTTCACCCTGTCTGCTCGGATCATAGAGCTTCTGCTCCGTCCCTTCCTGCCCCTATGCCCTATTTTAAGGAGTCAAATCATTCAAGGACCTAAATATTTAGAATTATTAAAGTGTGGTGCTCTCATAACAACCTGGCATTCCTGGAAAGCCATCGTTGTTTGTTTTCTACTTTCAAATGTCGATGTCTTTGGAGAAATTTTGTTTCTGACGGTATGGAGTTTAAGAAGGTAGCCCAATAATCACTTCAGACCAAACTCCCCATCATTTAACAACGTGGATGAAAGACAGATGAGCTGCGGCAGGATGAGAAGGCATTTAGTAGTAATGACCTCTGGCCATGCAGGCACACAAATTAAAGAATTGTCAAGCCAGGACAGAGATTCTATCAGTGACGAATCTGTCACTTCCCTTGACTACTCATGTCGTGCAATTATGGGAAAACTAACAGCAGCAGCCACCAAGGTGAACAGACAGACTGGGGCCGTTTATTTTTTAAGCAAAATTTCCAGGCACCCAACTTCAGCCTTTGCTTTTCCATCACCCAAGAGTGGCAGCTGGGCGAGAGAGATGACCTTTACTTAACCTTGGGAATAACTGCCTTGCCTGGTCAAAATTTGGAATGTATGCCAATGCCTATTGACAATCCATTTGCAGGAGTTATTGCTGAATGTTTGGTCTAAGTCGATGATATCTTTGTCTTTTTTAACTTTATTTTACAAAACAAATATCTTTCATAGGGCATTTGCCAGTTAGAGAGGGCCACACACCATGTGCACAGGCATGACATGACAAACTTACGCGGTAGCTTGTCTCTTGTTTTAGTTTGGGTTTTTGTTTTTTGTTATTTTTTTTAAACTCAACATTCATCTAAATGAATACGAAGAAATAACAGGTTTCTTCCACCACCTTCTTTCTGGAAAACCATCTAACTTTCATTCCTTTAGGTATTTCGAAAATGCTGATAGCTGTCAGCAACCCCAAGATAAGTGGTTCCAAAACAAATCCCAAATCAACCGGTTTCTAGACTTAACCCCTTCCCTCCCGAGTGTACCTGGGTCACGATTTGCTCGAAGATGTAAGGTAAACGAAATCAGATCTGATACCCAACCCCTCAAAGTAAATGGTCTCAGTGAAGGGAAATCCCAAAACTTGCCCTCATTCTCACCTCTGCAGTCCATCCTTATCAGGCCCGCATGTCACTCGTAAGATTAGTGGTAGTTGGGACACTGGGCTAAATCAGATTTTTCCTGTTGCATTAATCATGAAAAAGCCATGAGCCAAAGAGTCCTTGTGCTTGAAAGGTTACCGGTGAGTTCATCCACCACACATCTGTGGACAAACAGGCCACATCAGAAATGCACTTGATTCAAAGTCTAAAATTTTGGCTAAGGTCATTAAGGTCATTTGTGACAATGGAATTTTAAGTCTACGTACGTAATGAAGATGGAGTGTAATCTCATGACTGATGTTTTAATTATTTTCATTTTTTTGTAGATACCACTCGTCTTAAAATACATATGCCTTGTAAAACATTTTAAAACTATAGAAAAAAATGTAAATCACCCGTAATCATCTAAGATAATTACTCCTCATAGATCAGAACAAGACTTTCTCAGGGTGTGTGTGTGTTTAACTGAAAAAAGGGGTAAATATAATTTTGTGGACCTCATTTTTCAAATAACTTTATATTGTGAGCACTTAACAGCTGCATACTATTGTCTCATATAGTTGCACCATCATTTATTTCACAAATTCCCTATTGTGGAACTCATAGGACTGCTCTAAGTTTTCATTTTTATAAGTGAAATAAGAATCCTTGTATAAAAACCTTTATCCGTGTCAGATTATCTCTTTCTCTGCTCTTTGCCTGGCTGGTTCCTCCTCACCCTTCAGGTCCCCTTTAAACCAGGTCTTCCCCTGTTCTTCTCCATCATGTTTTTCATGGGACAAATTGCAATGTGTAGTTTGGTGCAATGCTTCTCAAAGTTTCTGGCATATATGATAAATTTTCCTAAATTTGCGATGTGTACTTCCATAAAATACAGCCATGCTTTGCTTAACATTTCCAGCCACAGCAGACCCCACCTACAACAGGCCCCAATAGTCTGTACCATGGAGCCTGTGAGCTGTAGGCTATCCTTTCGAGGAGTGTGTAGCTACTCTCTGTGATGTTTGCACAGTAACAAAATCACCCAAAGGTGCATCTCTCAGAGTGTATCCCATCACTGAACAATGCTTGACTGTATGCTAGAAAAAGACCAACTGGAGAGACATAATGGGGGGGGAAAAAAGGCAAAACTGGGCCTCCCTGGTGGTGCAAGGGGTTAGGATACAACCTATGAGGCTATCCTGGGCCACTGCAGCATGAGTTCGATCCCCGGCCAGGGAGCTACACACATGGTGGGGCAGACCTCTCCTGCCTCGTACGCTGCTCCCCTCAGCAGTGTATTTCAGTACATCTGCCTATTCTGCTCTCCACTCTGTCTCTTCTGAGTCCTTTCATCCCCCACACCTGTGGCCTCTACCCCAGTTCTTATATGCATAAATAAATAAATCTTTTAAAAAAAAAAAAACAATACAAGCTTGTGTGTTTGTTTTTTTAACTAGATCCCACAAACATAAAATGACTCTGGCAAATAACTATAGAAGTTTCTAAATGCTTCTCTCAACTTCTTTGCTACCTGGCATCTCCCTGGCAGCACGGGCAACGGCCCAGCTCTGACCCACTTCCCCTTGGAAGAATCAATGGTTTGTCCCCACTCCAAATAAGCTCCATGGGGGTAGGGGACCCCACGTGTCCCTGGGCATAGTATCTGGAGGATTGTAGGTGTTCAATGCATTTGTATTGATTGACTTGAGTGGCTGAATGAACAACCCACAGTAATAGAGGGAGGTATTCAAAGAGGGAGCTGCTGGGCAGGCTAGCTGGGTGGTCACTGTTGGCAAGTGACCAGGTGCAGGTGGTGATGTCTGTGAGTTCTGTGGGCCCAGCAGGGACCCAGGAATGACCAGGCAGCAGCTCTCATCGTCCAGGCCCACAGAGGGCAGGAGAGGCTCCAGGCAGTGGCCTTTGCTGATTCAGACCCATGTTTTATCCCAGAGCAGCATGTCAGCTTACCCCCAGACTTGGAACGGATAATCCACTAAGGTGCCTTGACGAGACCTGGATGGGACAAGGAGCTACCTGAGGGGAGACTCAGAGACTCTGGAGAGTCAGTTTAGATGGACTGGGCTGGTGGGCACCAGCCCCTCTGCCTGCAACCTGGACACAGAGCTCCTGAGAGAGGGCAGCTGGGGCTCAGGCCTGATGTAGAGCCTGCAGGGGAGCAGGAGGCAGGAGTGAGACCCCAGGCAGCTGGTGGATTCCAAAGGTGGGCTTCCAAAGGTTGGCCCCCAGCTGTTGGGGACACAGGGCTTCAAGAGAGAGAAGCCAGGATATCAATCCCCAAGGTGGATAAGGAAACGAACTGTTCTGGACTTACCAGCCCGGCCAGGAGAAATGTTGTGGGCAAAACACACAGGATGGAGAGAAAAGGGAGGGGGTGGAGCTGGACCCAGGGCCTGGGGATGAAAGGGGGTGACCGCAAGGTCATAAGGAAGGCCAGAGAAGAGACTTTCTCATGGGAAGGGGGCGGGGCCACTGCAGGAAGAAGAAGGTGAGCTGGCAGGAGCTTGGGGGCTGGGCCTGACCCCACTAGCTCTCTGGTCCTACTTTTACATCAGATCTGTGGTGACCTTGTGGTGACCTTGGGCAATACCTTCAGAGCCCTCAAGAGAGTTTGGCCCAGCCAGGAAATCTGACCTGTACAATCTCGAGGGAGTCTGTTTTGTGCCCAGTCTTTTCACTTACGTGTCTTCGTGCTTGCTTTCCTGTGACAATTAGCAGTAAGATATTTCAAATTAAAAGGTCTGTACATAGCTGACCTGCAGTGAAGGGCCATTTTCATAGGTCGAGAAAAGTCGAAGCCCCATCATTTCGGTGCTGCATCCCACAGTATTTGGGTTCAGGACAGAACGTCATGGAGAGTCAGGGGGACAGACTCCTCCTCCTACCAGTTGTGAGTGTGGAGTGGGGGTGCCCTAGAAAGAAGAGAGAAGGGGGCTGCATCCCCCGCAGCAGAGAGGAAGGGACCCTGTAGCAAGCAAAGGGCTGGGGTCCGCTCTGGGAGGGTCGCTGGGGCGGGGGCGGGGCAGTGTCTGTACCTGGGTCTGGCGCTTCCAGGTTAAGCCACCCTCGTTAGATGAAGTGTCACCCCTTTCCTTCCTGGAGGGCCCTGAATGTCCAGCTGGCTGGGCCGGTAATGCGGTGCTCCTGGCTGGAGTCAGAGCCGGAGTCACTCCCCGTCCGGATGCCGGATGTCCCCAGACTGCCCACCGAATACCCACCCCGGGAACGGGGCTGCTGCTCCTGCCACCCTGCAAGTGGGGGCAACCGCGGGGGTCCTCGAGCAGCGGCTTCTTACAACTCTGATGAGAAAAAAGTGATCCTTCTCCCCGTGTCTGCCTGCGTTGCTCTGGAGCTTCCTCCCACAACCCAGGTGTGCACCTGATGTTTTTCATGATCAGAAAGATGCTGTAAGAACAGAACTCCTGTTTCTATCAATTAACCTACAGTCATTTCTCTGAAAGTTGCAGTTTTGTTGGGTGAGGACTTGCACACTCAGCTCCACTAGAAGAACGAATGTCTCCTGTCACTGCTCCAGAACCACCTGAGACAACAGGACACCACGGGACCCTGGCTGCACCCACCTGTGAGCCTGCCCCCAAGTGCCAGGTGGGAAGGGGCAGCACCCTTGGCCCCCACACTCCACACCAGGGACTTGTAAGCTCACATTCCTCTCTGATTCCAGCTCCTCCCCCACCCACCCGCTCACCTCCCACTGAGGTCAGGACAGTGGGGCACAGCGGGAGAGAACAGGGGCACAGAACCTAACTTGGAGAAATGTTTGTGCTCCTTGAGGTGAAAAGACAGACTTTCGTTCCACCTTTGGGGTCCTTGAAAACATGTTAAGTGAAAAGAAGTCCGTCACATAAATGCACATATAATATGATTGCATTCATCTGAAAGTCTAGAAATAGAGAAATCTGTAGAAACCAAAGGTATGTTTGGGGTTGCTTAGGGCTGGAGTGGGCCAGCAGGGAGTTGACAGCTGAAAAGGACAGGGCTCATTTTTTGAGATGATGAAGTGTCCTGAAATTGACTGTGGTCATGGCCGCAAATATCTACAAATATGCTGAAAATAACTGAATTGTATACTTTAAATGGGAAAACTGCAATGTATATTGAAAGGTTCAGCGCGGTAAAGACAAGGGGAGCCAGGCTACATTTCTCAAAGGGAGGGAAAGTTTGTTGTGCCCCGGGCGGACCTCACGGACCCAAGGCGGGGGTCAGTGGAGTCGCGCAGGTTGTCAGGGGGAAGCAGGGTTTTATAGGGCGAGGAGAGGTCAGGTGGGTAGTTGGGCTCGTAGGGCGGGAAAAGTTTGTAGGGCAGGTAGAGGTTCTTTGTCTGAGATGAGACTCGTGGTGGGGGGGGGGCTCATTGTCTGAGTCCTCCAGGCAGGTATCCGCATTCCTGCCCCCCCGGGTGGGCTTCCGGGTAGGCTTTTGCATTGTGGCCTGCTGCATGGACCTTTCATATATGAATTCTCCCTCAATAAAATTCCACCTCAGTAAAAGCTTGGAAAAATGGATGGGTGGATGGGTGGGTGGATGGAGACTGGTTACGTGATCCACTTTTAGATCATCCCAGAAATCCTGGTTCCTGAGAAGTGTCTGGTGACGAGGCACTTCTCTCTGGGAAAACTTCTCTTGCATTTCTGAGCTAGTCTGCTAAAGCCAAGTCAATTTCCACTCATCATATTGTACCTCGTACAATGAATACTTTAAAAATGTTGTTATCCCAAAATATGGGAATCAAACTTATTTTTTCATGCGATAAACCTGAAAAAGTAGGTGATTCGCTGGCCCAGATCTCGTTGCAGTGAATATTTGCCACTCTACCAATACCAAGTTTTTCCGCAAACTGCCCTGGGCAGCGTTTTAGAACATGACCCCAGTTTATCAAAACATGAAAGTGTGACCGAATTCAGGAAGTCCGTCTGAGCTTGGAGAACAGAAGTCCTGGTCTGCTAATAGCAAATGAGAATGTCAAAAATTTTGTGGCTGGGGCTTCCCCTGGTGGCGCAGTGGTTGAGCCCTTGGCTGCGAAGCTGCCCGCAGCCTCTGCAGCACCGGTTCGGTCCCCGGCCGCCAGCGAGCGAGGGTCCCACATGACGCGACAGACCTCTCTTACCACGGCCCGCTGCTCCCCTCAGCAGTGTATTTCTTTGTCTGTCTGCCTGTTCTGTTCCCTGCTCTGGCTCTGTGAATTCTCTCATCCTCCCTCGCTTCTGACTGGACCCAGTGCTTGTATAAATAAATAAATAAATAAATCTTTAAAAAAAATTTTTTTGTGGCCATTTTTAAAGGAAAAAAGTAGACAGTTAAGAGCATATAATAACTTCTCTTAATGCTAACGGTGAGGCCCCAGCTGCTCTCTTTAGGACACAAGGGTACCGTAGAGAAGAAATAAAGATGGAATCATGACTTACCATCTAAACACAAAGACACAGTGGATATTTTTCAAGAAGTTGCGTCTGTATACCCAACAAAAAACTTCAGAGATGTGGAAAAGATCAAGCAATGACAGAAGGGATCCAAATTAAAAGAGATCAGAACAGTTACAAGGGGTCGACTGGTGGGGGATGAAAGCTGGACATTGGGTGGGGCAGTGAGAACATAGTGCACCAGAAGTGCATATACTGCTAGGAACAATGGACTCCAATAAAAACTGTAAAACAGAGGAACTTTCTGGTGGTGCAGAAGTTAGGTTTCAGTGCTATCAAGCTATCCCCAGCCTCTGTGGCTGAGTTTGATCCCCAGCCAGGGAGCTGACCCACAGGGAGCAGCAGACCTCTCCTGTTTCCCCGCTGCTCCCCTCAGCAGTGTATTTCAGTAGATTCGCCTGTTCTGCTCCCCACTCTGTCTCTGGTGATTCCTCTCACACTCCTGCACCTCTGGCTTATACCCCAGTTCTCGTATGCATAAATTTCTTACAAATATTTTTTTAATTTATTTTATTTTATTTTTTATTTTTATATTCCCCAAACAATTGCAACCCCCTGATTTTGATACCAATCCCTTCTTTCCCTGCAATTTTTAAAAAAATCTTTTAAAAAAATTGTAAAACAGAGAAAGGTTGAAAGAAAACAGAACAGAGACTTCCTTTCAGCCTGCTCCATTAGGGTTTTTTTATTTTTGTTTTTTGGGTTTTTTTTTTATTGTATTTACTTATTTTTGCATAGAAGAACTGGAGTGCAGGCAAGTGTAGTGGGGTGAAAGGATTCACCAGAGACAGAGTGGGGAACAGAACAGGCAGAATGACTGAAATACACTGCTGAGGGGAGCAGCGGGCGAGACAGGAGAGGTCTGCTGCACCATGTGGGTTGCTCCCTAGCCGGGGATCGGGGATGGAACTCAGGCCTTCATGGTGGTAGCGCTGAGACAACCCATAGGCTACCAGGGATGCCCTCCATTAGGGTTTGAAACCCCTGAGGTCAGGATACCCTGGTGAGGCCCCCCACCCCCCAATGTCCCAAGGACAGGCAGGCCAGAAGGAGCCTCTTTTACAAGGAATGTTTTCTCGGAACCCAGTGGAGACCTCTTCCAAAGACCAGGAAGTGAAACTGATGTGCAGGACCCCTGGGAAGTCCGTGGGGACAAACCCTCTGGATTTCTAAGATTCTCCTGGAGGCAGGAGAACCGAGTCAGGGTTCCCTAACTTGAATTCAAATATCAAGGTGGCGTCAGGGAGGGGCTATGACGTGGGAGAAGCCCAGAGGAACTGCGTCACCTTTACGCAACTCTTTTTTCACTTTTACTAAACTCCTTTGAGTCGCTTTTATAACCCTGAAATTTTGTCATGCGGAAACAAAAGGTTGTATTATTTTTACAACCAGAAGAACTGGTTTGAGGTAAGAATTGCAGTCCTCTGGAGAACCCACACCACAGAACCCCAGAAAGAGCTCAAGGGACCAAAAGCAGTCGAGGGTCACGGACTAGTCATTGTCTTGTACTTAAAAAATAATTAGTTAATTAATTGATTAATCAATTTCCAGATCTTAGGGGGGAATTGAATGAACTTTTGAATCAAAGCCAAGCAGAAGTATAAGCCAAGCTTCCCCCATGCCCTAGTGGGAAGTTCCTCTCCCTGGGTGGAACCACTGAAGGGGCGTCTCCAGGAGTTATGTTTGGGAGACTTCATGCTCGGTGACTCCGTGATGGATCCTCAATTGTCCTGCCTATGACAGTGTTTGCTCAGGTCAACTCTGAAGAAGAATGAAGATGTGTTTATATTTAGGAAATTTCTGCTTTTAGGTGTGTTTACTCAAATCACTTCAAATGACTTCCTAGATATCAGCAAAATAAAATAATTTATACTAAGGTTAACCACACACATATCCTATGTGCCATCAACCACTCCTCACTAGCTACTCCCCAGAAATGTACACATGTGTGCACAAAAGACAGAGCAAACGTTTTAAACAGCTTTACTCATAATTGCCCCAAACCTGGAAGCAATCCAAATGTCCATCAGCCATGGAACGGGTAAATCAACAGTGCTTGTTCCTATAAGAAAACACCGCAGCACAACGGGTGGCTTGCACACACAATGTTGAATAAAACAAACCGGACACAAGCAAGCACATACTGTATGACTGCATTTATATAAATCGTGAAGCTGGGCAAGAAGAATCTATGGTATTTGAAGTCCGAGTCGAGGTTCCTTGCGGGGAGAGTAAATATGGCAGCTGGTGGGAAGCAGATATGGGGCTGCTAGGGGGTGGCCATTTTCTCTTCCTTACCCTGGCTGGTATTTTAAAAGGTATGTGGTCTTTTAAAATACATCAAGTGCTTATGATTTCTTCATTTTTCTGTATTTGTTTTATGTTGATAAAAAGTGCTTTTCAGCAGCAGCTCTCCTGCCCGCCTGTGACTGGGCCGGCGCGTCTCTTTGCCAACCTTCTCCCTTTGCACAGCAGCAGAGTCAGCTCCTCCCGGGGCTGCCCACCTGGGATTGTACAAGCCTCTCTTTTCACAAAACTGCCCCTTACAGGGGCAGCTCTTTCTGCCTGCTTGTCCTTGACATGCTTCCTTCCCTTCCCTTCCCTCTTTATACTAAAACTGCCCCTTCGAATACATAAAAACTAATTTTTCCAGACATCCCTTTTAATGATCTATGGTAGCTGGAATTATTGCTAGGGACCCGCATATTGCAGAAAATGATGTCAAACCTCTGAATTTGCAAGCGTAGTCTTTGCTGTCCCTGCAGACATCCCAGCGATGACAGCGGTGACCATGACATTGCTGTTCATTGAAGCCCCTGGTCCTACAGATAACTTCCTTCCATATGGGTCCCACTACATTGCTTAACTACATCAGTTTATTTTGATTTTGATTTTTTTAAAGATTTATTTATTATGCCTACAAGAGCTGGGGTACAGGCCAGAGGTGTGTGTGTGGGGGGCGGTGGTGGGTGAGAGGATTCACCAGAGACAGAGCGAGGAAAAGAACAGGCAGACTGACTGAAATCCACTGCTGAGGGGAGCAGTGGGCGAGTCAGGAGAGGTCCACTGCGCCATATGTAATGCTCCCTGGCCGGCCAGCAATCGAACTTATGGTGCAGAGGCTGCAGATTGCCTCACAGTGCTGTGCTTAACCCCTTGAACCAACAGGGAGGCCCCGTCTTGGAGTTTAAAGTAATCTAAGCTTCTCACAGAAAGATCTAGCCGATGATGACCCAGGTCTCAGCCACCAGTCTACCCTTCATGTCCTGCTTTGGAACTGAGTTGCCATCCAGAGTACACCTGGGCTTCCTCACCTTTACGTGATGGATGACTCAGAGGTCCCTGCAGTGTGCAAAAGACAGAGCCCTGATAGGCAAGGAGAGTAAAAGACTAAGATTATGAGGGAGGGGGGAAGAGAAGGGAGGATTTCTTTAGAACTTTTTTCATTGAGCTATTTTTAAAAATTTACTTTTGGGGGCCTCCCTGGTGGCGCAGGGGTTAAAGACACAGCACTATCAAGGTATCACCAGCCACTGCAACACAAGTTCAATCCCCCTAGGGAGGTACTCACATGGCACAGTAGACCTCTCCTGTCTCCCCGCTGCTCCCCTTCCCGCTGCTCCCCTCAGCAGTGTATTTCGTCAGTCTGCCTATTCTGCTCCCCACTCTGTCTCTGGTGAATCCTCCCATCACCACCCTCCCACACCTCTGGCCTGTACCCCAGTTCTTGTATGCATAACTAAATAAATTTTTTTTAAGTTTTTTTTTTTTTATAGAGGCATGTTTTATTTATTTATTTATTTGTTTGTTTATACATGCACTGGGTACAGTCAGAAGCGCGGGAGGGTGAGAGAATTCACCAGAGCCAGAGCGGGGAGCAGAGCAGGCAGAAGGACCGAAGGACATTGCTGAGGGGAGCAGCGGGCGGCAGGAGAGGTCTGCGCGCCATGTGGGACCCTCCTCTGGTGGCCGGGGAGCAGCCGGGGATCGAACTGGCGCCGCAGAGGCCGCAGGCAGCTTCGCAACCCAGCGCTCAACCCCTGCGCCACCGGGGAGGCCCTAAATAATTTTTTTTTTTTAATGAAAACATTTGTGCACACAAAAACATGTACACAAGAGCTCGTTGCAGCTTTATTCATAATAACCCACACGGGACACAATCTCAATGTCCATCAGCTGGTGAATGGCCTGGTAAATGTGGTCTGTCCATGCAATGGAACATTATTCAGCAATAAAAAGAGTCCGATTAGAATTACATGCCAAGACACGAGTGGGCCTTGAAAACCTCATGCTAAGTCAGAAGATTGTACTATGTAACTCCATTTCTGTGAAATATCAAGAAGAGACAAATTGATAATGACAGAAAGCACCACAACATTTGCTAGTAGGAACAGAGACGAACAGGAAATAGGTACAAGGACACTTTTGTGATGCTGGGAATGTTCTAGAACTGGGTGGTGAGGATTGGTGCCCAATGCTGTGATTGATGAAAATCACTGAATCAGACAGAGCTAATGCATGGATATATATCAAGCAGAGGTCCGCTGCGCCATGTGGGTAGCTCCCTGGCTGATGATCTAACTCATGCTGCAGTCGCTGCAAATAGCTTCATAAGTTGAGTCTTAACCCCATGGCCACCAGGGAGGCCCTGTTTTCATTTCCTCATAGTAGATTCCTAAGGATGAAATCTCTGGGTTGTCTGGTAAATTTCTGTTGAGTTTTTTTAATGAAACTGCCAAACTTTTCCAAATTGTTAAACATTTTCCATTGCTACCCATGAATGGTTCTGGGTAGGTTCTGCTCTCTGCGCATCCCTGCCCACACTTGTTCTTATTTGTGTTTACTGTCTTGTTCCTTACTGTCTTTTAAAGATTGTAACCATTCTAATAGGTGCCTGAGAGTATCTCCCGATGGTTTAAATTTGCATTCTGTCATAAAAAATGATGATGAGCATCTTTTTGAAATTTGTAAAGCTATAAATTAAAACCTGCTTTATACAGATTACTATGTAATGGTGGATGGAATAGCAAAATAGTACTGTATCTTAGATTTGCCCAGCCACCTCTAAAACAGTCTAAATTATTTTTATAAATGCCCATCATTTTCATGATACTCATCAAAAAGCACACCAGTTTTTCACCAGCAATTCTACAAAAATGAGTCATACAGTTGTGATTCACATTCTGCAGCAAGATAGAAAATTCTCCATGTGGTGTTTCTGTATGGGGCAGCTTTCTCTTACTGTAATATATTGTCTTCTTATCACAAAAAAAAGTGGTAAACTGCTCAAACAAAAAGCCTCTGTGAGTTGTTGATCAATCAAAATCTAAAATAAAATAGTGGGAAATTTTTAGCAGAGTTCAGTAGTGAGCACAGACAAGAGCAGTAACACATGCCCAGGGGAGGTCACCCAGAGACCGAGGTCAAAGGGCAGGGGCCGACTCACTGCTGGGAAGCTGGCTGATATGGCAGGTAGTTTCCATTCTCAGGTCTGACTGTGGTAAAGGGTGAGATGAATCCTAGAGCTTGGTGACAACCTTAGTACATTCCTGGAACTTTCTTCGAACCTACAGAAACAAGCTCTTAAACTTCCTTCTCTAGGATTTTAAGGGATTGAGTGATCCAGGTCTCTTTTCACATCCCATTTCTTGATGAAGTCAGCTCTTCAATCCCACTATAAAGCCCCAACTCAGGAGAACTCAGATCTCATAGACCGAGGTCCCTCACTGGGCACAGCTGTCTCTCTGAGTTCTAAGAATGTAAAGATCTCAAAGGAAAGAATGGCCTTTTTGGTAGCCTCGCTTTTTTCCTCTAGAATTTGGCCCATGTACCCCTCTCCCCAGTTCTTCAATTACTTTCCGGCTGGAGGAGACCTAACATATGCAAGGCAGGCTTGTAAAAACCATGGTCTGGGGCCTCCGTGGCTTAAGGGGTTAGGATGCAACCTATGAAGCAGTCCACAGCCTCTGCAGCACGAGTTTAATCCCTGGATGGCCAGGGAGCAACCAACATGGAGCGGCAGACCTCTCCTGACTCATCCGCTGCTCCCCTCTGCAGTGGGTTTCAGTCAGTCTGCCTGTTCTGTTCCTCACTCTGTCTCTGGTGAATCCTCTCACCGCCCCCCCCCCGCCCCCACACACACACCTCTAGCCTGTACCTCAGCTCTTGTGTGCATAAATAAATAAATCTTTAAAAAAACAAACAAACCATGATCGGCTTCCATTCCCTGACAGACTGTGGATATGAGCCCTTCTTCTGCCCACCAAGAGCCATCTGAAAATGAGCAAAGCTGTGTTTTTCCTAATGCCTCAAACTGGAAACTAACTAACACGCAGCAGGCAAACAAGATCCGCAGTGCTGGAGGAGGGAGCCCCAGGGATGGTCCTGGGCAACTGTTGTGGTCCCATCGTGATCCGGTGCTGTTTACAGAAGCGTGTTAATTTTGCAAAGATACATCAAGCTTACATTATATGTCGTTTTCCATAGTATATTATTCTTCAATAAAACATTTACATTGAAAATTATCCTCAAGGGTGGGCCTCCTAGGCGGCGCAGCGGTTGAGCGCTGGGCCGCGAAGCTTCCCGCAGCCTCTGCAGCGCCAGTTCGATCCCCGGCCGCCAGCGAGGGTCTCACATGGCGCGCAGACCTCTCCTGCCGCCCGCTGCTCCCCTCAGCAGTGTACTTCGGTCCTTCTGCCTGCTCTGCTCCCCGCTCTGGCTCTGGTGAATTCTCTCACCCTTCCGCGCTTCTGACTGTACCCAGTGCTTGTATAAATAAATAAATAAATCTTTAAAAAAAAAAAAAATTATCCTCAAGGGAAGAAAGAATGGTTTTATTTTCCTAGTGTTAATATGTATAACAACATTGCTATGAAATTTCCTCTTCAAAAAATGTGCTCTTTAATATACTCATTGAGTAGGACTCCAGCTTATAAAGAAAAACAATCACCTTTCATATAGTTTCTGAAAGCAGTTTTATGCCTCTCTTTAAAATCTACCTAAAAATAGGGGCCCTCTGGTGGCGCAAGAAGTTAAGCACTGCACTATGAAGCAATCCACAGGCTCTGCAACATGAGTTCGATCCCTGGGCCTGCCAGGGAGCAACCCACAACCCACATGGTGCAGCACACCTCTCCTGTCTCACCCGCTGCTCCCCTCAGCAGTGGATTTCAGTGGATCCGCCTGTTCTGTTCCCCACTCTGTCTCTGGTGAATCCTCTCACCCCCCGCATCTCTGGCCTCTACCCCAGCTCTTGTATGCATAAATAAATAAATCTTTAAAAAAAAAATCTAGCTAAAAATAAAGTTTCCAATTCCTTAGTATGACACCCACCAGAGTTTATGCCTAAGTGCTGAGAACACATTCACTTGTTGGTGGCACATTTATATTTTTACAGCCTTTCTTAATAGCAAACACTATGTTCTCCCACTTAAAGCTAATACTGAAAATGGGCTGTAAGTCACTCGGCAGAATTTTCCAGGGCGGGATGATGAGTTGGGTGGCCCCACTGAATTGGGCTTGGAATCCAGGAGCCCATGCCAAAGGGCCCTTGGCCCTTGTTGGGTGAGGAAAGAATTCAACTTTGAGACCAGAGTTAGGCGGAAAAGTAAGAGATTTACTGACAGATAAGAGGGAGGACAGGAAAGCCCTCAGAGCAGACAGGGGTCCCGAGTGGGGCAAGACGCTGTGTGGGGAGTGCGGGGTGGGGCTATCAACACTAGGTGTCTCTCTGTTTGTGTCTCTTGCTGCTTGGTGAAGACCAGCTGGCTCGCCCAGGTTACTTGGCCTGTTTTTCTGGACCGAGCTCTGGTCCATGGCCCTGGCATTGTGTGGGTTTTCTGAACACTCAGTTTTTGCTGAGTTGGGGCACCCTGACCCTACTCAGCCTGTACTGAGCCTAACTTCCTCATTCACTGCCAGCTCATCTATTGGGGAACTGTCTCTCTTGGCCAACAGCAGAAATTTGCAAGCAAGGGTTTGCTTATTCTCTTATTCAAAATGAATTTTACTTTTCACCAACAGAACTGAGTTTGATAGAAATCAAATTGGTAAAGGTTACAACTGAGCTGTGACCAAGGCCAAGGGTCTGGGCAGTGGCGGGGGTAGCCAGGGGAGGGTGCAGATATGCATGGGGAATATTGGAACTTCTGGATGTTTCATCCTGAAAATTAAAAACGATGATTGAGTTGAACATGTGTTTATTTAATATACAGGTTGACACTGGCAACCTCACTTGGCACCTACTCTGGGTGATAGACGGTACACAGGGTCTCATGTGACAGGACAGGGGTCGACTAACTCCAGGTGATGGGGTCACACATACTTTTTTGCTTCACCATATGGCTGGGCATGCGGGCCTAGCAAAGTGGATTTATAGGCTAAGTTATCCCATTGTGATTAAATTCACAGTAGGAAAAAGGACATTTAAAAAGTCCTACACATTAAAGCTGATTAAAATGGTAAACAGGAAACAATAAGGCAAGAAATTGAAGGTAATGCTATTGGAAAACTCAATAAAAATGTGGCTGGAGATTTGAAGAAATGGCGATTACAACAAATTACAGCGTGGGCAGTTTACTCTAGAACTGGCTGAAAGTACAAATGTTTTTAACATGTTTCAGCTTGTGGTATTTGTAAGAATCTGTCTCAATAACCACATTCATTAGGAGCTACCTTTTGTGAGTCATTAAAAGAAAGATATATCAGACAAGTCAGCCTGGATCATATATTACTTACTCAAAATGATATGTTTTATGGAAACCTGGCTAAGGCCTGGTTTGCTTTGATAGAAAGTTTAAGATTCAGGCCTCCCCTGGTGGCACAGGCAGTTGAGTGCCACGCTGTGAAGCTGGCCACAGCCTCTGCAGCACGAGTTCGATCCCAGCCGGCTGACGAGGGTCCCACATGACGCAGCAGACCTCTACTGTCTTGCCCGCTGCTCCCCTCAGCAGTGGATTTCATCAGTCTGCCTGTTCTGCTCCCCGCTCTGTCTCTGGTGAATCCTCTCACCCTCCCTCACATCTGGCCTGTACCCCGGTTCTTGTATAAATAAATAAATAAATCTTTAAAAAAAAAAAAGAAGAAAGTTTAAGATTCTAGAGGCCTCCTGGTGGCCTAGGGGTTAAGTCTCGGCACTATCATCGCTAAGGCCTCAGTTCAATCCCTGGCCAGGGAGTTAACCCACATATGATGTAGTAGATCTCTCCTGTCTCCCCCGCTGCTCCCCTCAGCAGTGTATTTCAGTAGATCTGCCCATTCTGCTCCCCACTCTGTCTCTGGCGAACACTCTCAGCCCCATCCCTGCACTTCTGGCCTACACCCCAGTTTTTCTATGCAAAAATAAATGAAATCTTAAAAAAAAAAGTTTAAGATTCTGGAGAAAAAGCAGAGGTAGCACCACTAGAAGATTTCTGTGAATGAATTACATCTAAAAAGTGTCTTTAACAAAAAAACATGATTATCAAAATATTTTTCTTTCAAAATATTTATTTCTAGTAGAAATGGACACACTAGACTATGTACAGGAACACATGTAAAAAACAGTTAAGAAAAAAACCCTTCAGGAATACAGTATTTGATCATCAAAATAGAAAAAACTCATAATAACTTCACATTAGATACTTTGTTTGAAAACACTGTTATCCTATTCAAGTACCAAGTTCAAGAGTCCCCAACTAAAGAGCAAAATATTCAGACACAGAAACTCCCACAATAATCGTGTACATTTTTATGCAGACCGAGCCCCTAAAAATCAATCTTTCTATTCCTGTTAACATTTATGGAAGTTATTGAGTGTTTTATTCATTTCTCATAAATACAAATTTTCCAGACACCCCTAGGCACCCACACCAACCCTTGGACACTATCTAATCAGTATTTTACAAATGCAGACGCAGCTACAGAAGGGACCTCAGGCCTGTGACCCTGTGCAAGTTAGTTCTAACTGATCACAATCCCATGTGGGACGCCAGCCTGCTCTTGTTTCTAGAATTCTCTGAAAGGTGTGCTCTGGCACACAGGGGAAGGAAAGGGAGGCGATGATTTCTTGCAAAAGTGGCCAGAGGCAGCTAAACAACCTGAACCCTGGACAGCCGAGGAGATGGCCGTTGGCGCTTGGCCGTGTGCCCAAGTGCACGGGCGTGACAAGACCCAGCCAGCCCTGGAGCCGCACGGTGGAAGCGCCCGCATCCTCACCGCCCAGGCCCCCACGTCCCGTGGGTCTCAGTCCCGCGTTAGCAGCCAGTCTTGGCCCTTCCCTCCCGGGCGGCTTTCCGCCTGTTGGTCCTGAAGGTCAGAGGGCTGCTCCGTTCCTTCCTCCTGCTCCTCCTCATCATCAGAATCAGACGCATCGTTGTAGAAGTGGATGGTCGCTTGCACCGGGAAGCTCGCCAGGACCTTCTCCCCCGAGCTCTGCAGGTATTCTTGACGCTTTGAAATGGGTAAATAAAGTCTAGTGTTTAAGAAAGAAACACATCGTTAATCTACTTGATGCCTCTCAGCCCCATCTACGGATCCCTTTCCCTGGAGGCAGCTGCCTCCCCACCTTCCTCTGGATTTGGCTTTCCCTGCACCCCACCTTTGCTTCAGCCACCAGAAGGGGAGACTGGGCAGAGGGAGTGACCAAGAAAGGCTGGGGAAATGGGCTGCAACGGGAGTGAGCAAGTCACCGTGGACAGCGCCAGACAGGTGCTTCCCTGGAGTAAAGGGCAACTCAGACGGCTAGTACCAAGATTAAGAGGCTCACTCTGACCAAATGGGGGGCCTGACTCATCCTGGTTGAGGCTCTAGTTAGGCCCCAGCGGCCCCAAACTTGGGCAAGGGTGTGACACACATTGGGCTCTGGAGGGAGCCTGGCTCTGACAGGAAGATCTAGAGAAGCAGCCGATTTTCTGGATGTCTCCCTAAAGAAGCTCTTTTTGTGGCCATAGAAAATGATAACCCCTGCGGCGTTTGTCAAGTCATGCTTGGAAAAACGACAGGAAAAAAAATGACTTAAATATATAACATTTGGAACCTCCACATTCCAACGTTTGTAGAATTTAAGTTTCAGTTTTACATGGAATTTATTTAAAAACACTTCCCTACTCTCCCCGTAATCTTTCATTCCTGTCCTTGGACTTCACTCACTGGCTCGCCTTTTTCCCTGCGGTCTTCATCGGAGGTGAGAGGGTTCATCATCTGATCACAGCCTGTTTGCGAAGCTGATTTCCACTGTCCCCTCCTTCAACAGCGGAGAAAGGACAGAGAAAGCGCCCTGCTCTAAAGCATGGATGATTATTCTGAACTTGTTAAGATTTCCAAAAGCCCAGTAATGCTAGAGACACTTTTGGTTGTCCCAACTCAGTGGGCATGCGGAGGGCAGAGGGAGGGATGCTGCTAAGCCCCCTTCTATGCCAGAACAGCCTCCACAGCAAAGAGGTGTCCCGCCCACAGTGTCAGGAGAGCTGAAGCTGATGTTGTCCGCAGCAGAGAGAATGCGCGTGGTGATCTAAGGCAGAAGCATCCGCATACTTCCCTGCTCACCATGTGCAAAATTAGGTGATCAGGTTTAAATATTCATGAGCCACATCGTAGGATGCCTGGATGTGCTTTGAACTGTCCTGACAGCAACAAAACATAACGATGGATGGGATGAGACCCAAAGCATATTGATAATTACTAAGCTGGGTGATGGGAACGTGGGGGGCTCTCAGGTCAGGCTCTCTACTTTGGTGGAGGTTGGAAAATTTCTATAATGAAAAGATACAAGAAACTTGTGTATTCCATTGGCAATGCAATTCCATGGTGCAGTCACTGCATTTTCAATGCATCAAAAACTGGGTAGCAGTGGTGCATCTATGTGAGGCAGGCTGGAGGGGAGGGGTGCAGGTGATCCCCCAGGACATGAGAGGGTGGCAGACAGACCTCAATCTCCACTGTACATTAGGGCCTCCTGGGGAGCCTCTAGGAACACAGACATCTAGGCCTTCCCAGAACAAGTTAGGCCGCCCCCCCTCCCCAGGGAGCAAGTTTTCCAGTGATCCTAGGGAAACTACAGACCCCCAACATAAGGAAAGCTCCCCTTTAAAAGGTTCACTCTTTGACCAGTCTGAGTGGCTCTAAATTTTATCCCCAGGTACCTTTGGGTTTACCTGGATAACTGGAGTAAAGATACTACGATGAGAGGGCCGGCAGAGATGAGGTTCATTTACATGAAGGAGAGATAGAGGCAGATGCAAGAAGTAGAGACAGGGAACTGAAAAACAGATAAAAATCCTGAGCAGGAGCCACTTGCCCAAATGGGTGAAATGCAAGAACAGGAGAGGCAGCGGTGAGGGGCCTGCTCACCTCCGGCCCTGGGGAGAGAGGCAGAGGTGTGGATGTGGGGATGGGGTGGGGAACAGCCACCCAGCGCATCATTTACTTAGTGCATATGCTTTGAATGTCTACTTGGTACTAAACAATATATTAGCTTATATCCTGGGACAGAAGGAAAGCGTAGAAATGTACCTAATGATTAAATAAATAAGCAGATACGCATACACAATTTATATGCAATTAAAATGAATGCCAGGCATTATATGTAAAGAGAAGTGTAAATGGTAAGGAGAAAAGCAGGGTAAGGAGAAAAGAAGTCAGTTCCAACTTGTCACTGAAACACTGAATGGATGATGAATGGATGGATAGATGGATGGAAGCATGGATGGATGGATTCCAGAAATCCAATAAAATATTCTTGATGTTCTTTGGGATAACAACTAAACAATATTGGTGAATATACTGATTTTTTTCCCATTCTGTTGAAAACATGGACACTTTAAGATGCTAAAATGTATTCATGTTTATTTTAAAAGGAAATTTGGGGCCTCCCTGGTGGCACAAGGGGTTAAGACATAACCTATGATGCTATCAGAAGCCACTGCAGCATGAGTTCGATCCCCAGCCAGGGAGCTACCCACATGGCATGGCAGACCTCTCCTGTCTTGCCCGCTGCTCCCCTCAGCAGTGTATTTCAGTCAGTCTGCCTGTTCTGTTCTCCACTCTGCCTCTGGTGAACCCTCTCCCCCCCCACCACCGCACCTCTGGCCTGTACCCCAATTATTGTATGCATAAATAAATAAATCTTAAAAAAATAAAAGGAAATTTGCTACTCCATATTTGGAGCTTACCTTACAGGATGCTGAAAGCCAAAGGCCCCCTTGGGTCTGGACGTGTGCTGGTCAGCTCCAGGCTCATGCTGTAAAGACAGACGCACAGACACAGTCAAGGAGCCTTTCAAGATGGCATCCTGAAGCTTTAAAGAATAAAATTGAAGTCATCAGCCCTTGTTTGTATCTGCATCAGTGCTAGGGACAGTTCAACAGGATCTGATAAGCCCCTCTTCTGTTACTGCTGCGAGTGACTCAAAGATGGAGCCATGAGCCTGGCATGCCCCTCAGTGCAGGCATCTTAAATCCAATGGCAGAGACATACATATATGCAAATGACTACACCCCAAAGCGCCATCTGATAAATGCTAAGGATCCTAAGTGGGAAGCAGATAGGAAAGGGTTGGGATGGGGGAGCAATTTAGACTGTTCCTGGTGGAAGGCAGCAGCCAGCTCCAAGGGGCAGGAAAATGGAGGTAGGGACAGGTGAAGAGCCCAGTGCTGGATGAATGAGGTTGCACAGGTCAAGGGGAGGCCCGTGCCCATTATGGATGCTTCCAGTGCCCGCTGTTGGGTCAAGGCTTCAGGGACATTGCACAATGTCATTTCATTGATGAGAAAATAACAGTAGGTTCCTGGCTGGGGCTGCTGTCAGTGTGGAGTCTGCACATCCTCCCCATGCCTGTGTGAGTGCTCTCCAGAGATGTGCACGTGAGGTGCATTGGTGTGTCTCAGTGGGCCCAGCTGGATGAGTGTGGGTGGGACCTGCCCTGGGACCGAAGGGCGTCCTGGCGAAGATGGGTCCCACTTGCACCCTGAGCTGCAGAAAGAGGCTCCAACACTTCTCACCTTGAACTAAAATAAGTGGGTTGGAAAAGGAATGAATAACTGAATGGAGATAAGCAATAGTTGAATATTAGAAGTGCTTGGGGTCTTTTTAGCAGTTTGGTGATGTTTTGTGATCAGAAATAGGAACTTGGGGCCTCCCTGGTGGCACAAGGGATTAAGACGCAGCACTCTGAAGCTATCCACAGCCTCTGCAGCACGAGTTCGATCCCCGGCCAGGGAGATACCCACATGGCGCAACAGACCTCTCTTGTCTCCTTGCTGCTCCCCTCAGCAGTGTCCTCGGTCCGTCTGCCTGTTCTGCTCCCTGCTCTGTCTCTGGTGAATTCTCTCACCCTCCCGTGCCTCTGACCTGTACCCCAGTTCTTGTATAAATAAATAAATTTTTATAAAAAAAAAAAGAAAAAGAAAAAAAGAAATGTACAGCCAGGCTCCAGAACCGAGGCAATCTCCTGCTTGGGCGGGAGAGGGCGCTGTTCAGCAAGCAGCGTTTCCTCTCTGCGCCCCGCGGCGTGCAACTTGAGGGGGTTCCCGGGATCCCCGCGCCGACGCGAGGCTGCGGTCCCCCGCCGCTCACCGCTCCGCCCAACCCTGCAAAGATCTGGCCCCGGGGAATCCGCGCAGCGAGTGCCACAGCCCCCACGGAACACCCCCCCTTTACCCTGCACCCCCAAATCGATGAACAGAACTGTTTCACCCAGTGTACCCAGCTGACTATCAGCTGGAAAGTGGCTACAGTTCAACACTTTTCTGCAAGTAACCTTCATTTTTCTCACAAATGATCTCAAACAATAGGGAGTAAAGCCACCTGCCTTAGACTAAAAAGTGTGTTACAGAATTTGCATTCTTGCAATAACGTACAGGTTCCATACATTTCCTCTAAAAGAAAATCGGGTAATCATAAACTTCTATATTCTTTTTCTTCCTAAGGACCTTTTAAATCTTATGTTTAAGGACTTAAGTTTGAATGCAAAAGGAGAAATTACTTCCCACTATTGAGCTGTGGCATGTAAGAATAATTTGACATCTCCTTTGTCAATTTGACATAGATTTCTGGGGCCTCCCCGGTGGCGCAGCGGTTGAGCGCTGGGTTGCAAAGCTACCCACGGCCTCTGTGGCGCCGGTTCGATCCCCGGCTGCTCCTGCCTGCTCTGCTCCCCGCTCTGGCTCTGGTGAATTCTCTCACCCTCCCGCGCTTCTGACTGTACCCAGTGCATGTATAAACCAAAAACAAACAAACAAATAATAAATAAATAAGACATGCCTCTAGAAAATTAAAAAAAAAAAAAAAAACAACAATTTGACATAGATTTCATATTGCTTCAGTATTTAATAGTCATGGAATTTACGCTCCCATTATTCAGACCATTTACTGACATCACTATATCGTGAAGGGCCACTTTTCCACATCAGAATTTCTAAAATACAAATAACCGCACACTCAGGCATATACTAAGTGTGTAATTTAAATACAGGTGCTTCCCAGTGGGATTAATTCTTCGGAGTTGTCAAAGTCATTAATTCATATTCCAAAATACAACAAAGGAATGACAAATTCTATGCAACTTCAGTAAATATAAAGCAATTGAGTGACCGGTTCAGGAAACAAAAGAAGAGTGATCGCATTAATCTTCACCCACAAAGCCCTGGCTGGAGTGTATTTGCTCAGACAACACAAGTGGCCCCTGGGGGACTTGCAGACAGGCCCAAAGTGCTTCAGAAAGGGCCAGACGCCACTGGTAGGGGCTTTTAGCCACACCTTCTGCGCACCCCCAGACAGGTTCTGCTTTTATTTGCACTGTGGCTCCAGTCCAGCACTCATGCACACCCCACTTTTCTCCAAGGTCAGGGGGCCTGAGGAAACCTGGCATACTTTCCTTACCTGCTGGTCTGCTTGGGGTGGGGTGAAGTGGGGGGGCGACCCAAGAGAAAGCTCTCAGTATGCCTGTGAGGCAAGCCAGGGTGGCTTCGCCTTTCAAGAAGGGAGAAATAATCAGGAGCCCAGTCTATTGTGGTTCAAGCCTGAGCAACTGCTGGCTTCCCAGGATCCCACCCCCAAAGCCGAAGGAAAGCAGGGCTGGCCCACCGAGGCAGAGACAGGCTGCAGAGGCCTCTCAAGGCCATTTTCTTGCAGACAGTGCCACGTTCTGGCTGAGCTGGTTTTGATACTTATAACGTCTACATTTAACCTTACCCGGCTTCCAGTTCTGGTCGGTTGGGCATCTCGGGGGGTCGGGATCCAAGGTCTCCAAGGTGTGGGGCTGCAACTGCAGGGACCAAGAGCGTGAACCCCAGCACTTTTTAGTGTTTTAAAGTTACAGCATAAGACATCAGGCTTATCATTTCCAATGTCAGCCTGAAAACGCCGCTGGGCACCCCAGAATGCTCCATCTCTCAGCTGTGGATAAACCAGTGACATTTGTGTGGCTTTGTCTGGCCCATTTCTCTGCCTTCTTTTGGATTTTGAGAAGTCCTAAATTCCACACAATTTCAAGAGACATTAGTCGAGGGATTTCTCTCCCAGCTTAGCTGGATTCCTCGATTTAGATTCCCCACGATGGCTGGTTGCTTTTCACTGCGTAATTTCAACCGAGCCACCTCGGTTACCGGAGGATCTGCAAGCCGGCAGGATGCTCTGACAGGCCCTACCAAACAAATCCCTTTCTCCCCTTGGCCCCTTGGTCCCCTGGGTGACCAGGCGGTCACCCAGCCCCTTCCTACACTTCCCTGCTAAATCCATTTACTTAAAGATCAACGCCCTCAGGCAGGGCTGGTGCCCAAGGACAGCACAGCTGAGACCCAAGCACAAGGCCAGCAACTGCCATCGGGGTGCAGGCCAGGGGGCTCCCCCTGCAAGGTCAGCAGAGGGTCCCGGAGAGTCAGCTTTCCCAGTCGGGTGAATTTCAGACGCGTGTGCGGGAGATGTGGCCACTCCCTTGCCCCGCACCTCCTGCGCCTCTCAGAGCCCCTCAGAACCGGGGGGACCTTTGCGTCCCGGCCCTGGCTAAGGAACCTGCTCCGCGTGGCCGTCGGGCTCCGGGCCTCCGCGAGGGTTCTGGGGTTCGCGGGGCCGGGGCACCCCACGGGCTGTGCCCCCAGCACCCCCGCGCCGTGCGCTTCCCCGCGCGCTCCCCGGGCGGGGACACCTACCTGTCGGGCGCGCGCGGCGGCGATGGCCTTCGGGGCCCGTCCCGCGGGCGGGGACACGCGCGCCCCCGCGCCCCCCGGGCTCCGGCCGCCGCCTCGGGTCTCATGGTGCCGCGGAGCGCGCCCCGCCAGTGCGCCCCGACTCCGCCCGCCCGGGAGGGCGCCCCGCGCGCCGCGCGCCGGGTTTAAAGCCGGGGGCGGGGCGGGGCGCGGACTCGGGGCCCCGGGCGCGGGGCGGGCGCGCGGGGCGCCCCGGGGGGGCTCGGGGAACTGGACGGGCCGCGGGCCGCGAGATCGGGATCGCCGGGGAGGCTCGGGAAGCGGGGTCGGGTGGGGAGGCGGCAGAGGAAGCCCGGGAGGGGCGCCGGGGCGGGGTCCAGGAGCCGGGGGCCGCCGAGTCGGGGGGCGGCGCCGGCGGCCGCGCTCGCCCCGGGGTGCTGACTGCGGGCGCGGGCGGAGGCCCCCACCCCGTCGGGGGCGGCGGCAGAAGGGACCCCCGGCTTCTTCCCGAAGCTCTGCGGCCCCAGCACCCCTCCCTCCGGGCTCTTGTTTCTGCGCGAGCACCTGGGGCCCCGGGTTTCTCTACAACCTCCCGTCCGGCCCTTTCAGCGTCTGCTGGGTTTGGCGATGCGGGGGGCGGGGGTCGAGGGGAGCGGGGGAGCAGGGGGGCCGCCCACAGGAGCCTCCGACCCGCCTGGTCTTGGGTGCTGGCGCCCGGGGTGCCCCGAGGCCCGGCTCCACTCGTCGGACGGGAGCGCGGACAGAACAGCCAGAAGGGAACCCCGTTCTCATCCATGGGGGCCCTGGAAAAGCAGGAGATGCCCGAGGTGGAATTTTCCCCTGGTTCGCCACCCGTTGGGCTTAGAAAGCTCCTGGATGAGCCAGAACTGTGCCCTGAGCAGGCCCTGCGCGCCCCGGCGGGGGACGCTGTTTAATCAGTGTTGTCCCTGGGCAGGACCCTGAGGCAGAAAGTCTGGGCCCCCTCGAGCCCTGCATTTCAGAACTGGAGTTTACTTTCTGCAATTTAAATGAATGGGTACCCCCAAAATCAAAGAACTTCAGGAATTAAAATGTTTTCCACATTTTATTCTTTAAGAGCAACAGATTTTGCCAGTAATGCAACTTACAGGCTAAGAGAGGAAATTAATAGGTGACTTTTCTGTATAAAAGTGTATAAAATCGTTTAAAAAGACCCTGAGTAGAAGGGAGGTGTCCAGGGGGCAAAGATCAGTCACAGGCAGCATTGCCACGAGAAGATGCCGTGTTTAACCTGCCAACTCGAAAAGACTCTGGGCAGGAGCCCCAGCCATGCTGGGCCTTCAACAGGACTGTCTTGCAGGGGGCAGGTGGCAATGCAGTCAGGGTATCTTCCCGAGAAAGTATTACATGTGTCACAAATGGTCTCTTCTTCCAGTGATCTTACTTCTGTGCCTCCATTAAAGATGGCTTTCAAAATGTGAGTGAGGGGCCTCCCTGGTGGCGTAAGGGGTTAAGATGCAACCTATGAAGCTGTCCGCAGCCACTGCAGCACGAGTTCGATCCCCGGACTGGGAGGTGACCCACATGGCGCAGCAGACCTCTCCTGTCTCCCCACGGCTCCCCTCAGCGGTGTATTTCAGTCAATCCGCCTGTTCTGTTCCTCACTCTGTCTCTGGTAAATCCTCTCTCCCCCCACACCTCTGGCCTGTACCCCAGTTCTTGCATGCACGAATAAATAGATCTTTTATAAAAAATAAAAATAAAAATGTGAGTGAGCATGTAATTCATCACAGAGGTGTTTATTACAGCACTGTGTACAATGGTGTAATGTCTAAAATATGGTATTGATGCCCAGCTGTCTCTCAAAAAGATACAAAAGCACTAAATCGGAGGAAACCTGCACTCCTGTGATTATAGCAGCACTATTTACAATAGCCAAGCTATGGAAACAACCTAAATGACAAAACAGATGAGGTATATATATACACATTGGAATGTGGTATATATACATACACATTGGGATGTGACATATAAGAATAATGGAATACTACTCAGCCATAAAAAGAGGAACCCATACCATTTGGTGTTACCTACATGTGGAATGTAGAAAAAACGGTCAGACTAAGATAAACTTAAAAACCAACCCTTGAAAACTGAACGTGGATCTTAGGCTTTCAGAGTGTAACAGGGTGGTCCCCAGGAAAGGGGGAGGTTCCCTGCCCCACCCAAGGGAGGGTGGAGCTGAGCAGGAAGAGGAGAAGCTGCAGAAGATACTGAGGAAGGAAGCAGGATGGAGCCAGGAGACCTGGAAGAGGCGCATGGAGCCTAGAGACACGTGAAGAAACTGCGCTTGTCTTTGGTCGTGGACGAGGTGACACAGATGTGGGTGAGACCTGTGGGGAGGTGACAATGGCAGCTTTTATCTTGATGTTGATTTTGCTCTTTTCCTGCCGGGCTTGTCCGGTTGTTTGTGACCCTTTTCTGTGGGTCCCCACTGGAAGATGCTTTAGACTTGTAGCAGGCTTTGGGGCCTTGTTCTGGGCCGATCCCATATGGATGGACTTTTACCCACGAGGGGACGGGTAACTTTGGGTGCTTCATTTAGAAACTAGACTCTTTGCCTTACCTGTATTGTTTCCTAGTTTTATTAAAGATCCTTCCCATTAGTCTCATGTGTTTTGTGTTGATGCGGCGGATGGCAGAACCCATTTAGAATAGGCAGGTTTGCGGGGTTTGGGCTGCCCTTCTCCCTGTCCTATAACAAGAGTGGGAGAGAAAGGAGAGGGATGAAAACGGGAATGGGAGGTAGAACACAGTGGACTGTTGTGGACTGTGGGTGCTTTGGTGGAGGCAGGGCACGCGGACCACACCTTGGATTTGGAACCCTATACTGTCAAAACACTAACAAGGATGTAAAATAATATTACGCCAATAACAATTAAATACACATAGATATAAAACTATTTCACTTAAGTAAAATATGATAAAGAATAAATAAAATATGGGCCTCCATATTTTAAGTCTCAGTGCTATCAACTATCGATATCCACTGCAGCATGCATTCGATCCCCAGCCAGAGAGCTACTTACATGGCACAGCAGACTGCTGTCTCCCCGCTGCTCCCCTCAGCAGTGTGTTCCAGTAGATCCGCCTGTTCTGATCCCCACTCTCTCTAGTGAATCCTCTCACCCCCTGCACCTCTGGCCTGTACCCCAGTTCTTGTAACTATAAATAAATAAATTAAATCTTTAAAAAAGAATAAATAAAATATGACAATGATTAAATACATTTTATGGAATATCATGAAACTAATAAAAATGTTTACTGAACTTTGAACAGCAGGGAAAACACTGATAAAAGAACAAAATTATATGAATGGGGTCCATACTGTAGACAGAGACTACAAATGATAAAACAGAAGTGGTTGGTCTCTCAGTGTTGGGGTTACTAAGAATTTTAAACATTTATTTTTTTTAAAGATTTATTTATTTATGTATACAAGAACTGGGGTACAGGCCAGAGGTGTGGGGGGGTGACAGGAATCACCAGAGACAGAGTGGGGAACAGAACAGGCAGACTGACTGAAATACACTGCTGAGGGGAGCAGAGGGCGAGACAGGAGAGGTCTGCTGTGCCATGTGGGTTGCTCCCTGGCCCGCAGCTGTGGATTGCTTCATAGTGGGGTGCTTAACCCCTTGTGCCACCAGGGAGGCCCAGAATTTTAAACACTTAAAAGAAAATAGATCAGTGGTTACCTGAGGGGCTAGGGATGGGGAAAATGAGGTACAAACTTCCAGTTACAAAGTAAGGAAGTCAAGAAATTAGAACATACAGCAAGCATACAATAATCAAGTATATAGTATTTGAAAGGTTCAGCGCGGTAAAGACAAGGAGAGCCAGGCTACATTTCTCAAAGGGAGGGAAAGTTTATTGTGCCCCGGGCGGACCTCACAGACCCAAGGCGGGGGTCAGTGGAGTCGCGCACGTTGTTAGGGGGAAGCAGGGTTTTATAGGGCGAGGAGAGGTCAGGTGGGTAGTTGGGCTCGAATGGCGGGAAAAGTTCGTAGGGCAGGTAGAGGTTCTTTGTCTGAGATGAGACTCATAGGGGGAGGGGGGAGGCTCATCGTCTGAGTCCTCCAGGCAGGTATCCGCATTCCTGCCCCCCAGGTGGGCTTCCGGGTAGGCTCCTGCATTCTGGCCTGCTGCATGGACCTTTCAGTATTGTTATAGGGCAGCCCCGATATTGAACGGGTTGCCTGGCTGTGGGTCCTCACCCACGTGCTTACAAGGGACTTATGAATACTCCACGACAGGCACACACAGAAGGTTCATAAAAGGTTTATTTACAAGGGAAAAGGAAAGAAGGAAAATGGACAACTCAGGGAGAAAATAGGGAAATAAAGTCTTTAATGCGTCCTACCCGATCTGCCGACCTGGAAACCCAAAAAGCACTCTCCAAGCTGGCCAGACGCTGCAAGCTGGCGGAGAGTCAAAATGGGGGGCCCCCTCCAAAGCCCACGTGTCTGGCTTTATACCAACCTGGCTGCTGAACCCCACCCTCAGGTCCCAGCCACCTTCCCTTTGGTGGTGACGGGATGTGGAGTTCCCAGTGTCTTTGGCTTTGGCCTGGGGTGGGGGTAGGGGTGGAGTCCACAAAGCCTGCATGGAATTAGCTTTAGGACATCCTTTTCCCCCTAACAGTATTACAAATTTGAAAGTTGTTAAGAGATGATAAATAGACTTATTGGGGGTGATCATTTTCCAAAGTATACAAAAGTGATTAGGTTGTACTGCTGAAGTTAAAATAACATATGCCAAATATACTTCAATCAAATGGGCAAAAAAGGCAAGTCTCCTGAACAGAAGCGTTCTGAATAACTGAGGCACACACTCTGTTCTCAAGAAGGGGGAATTAACACAACAAGCCATAACAAAACCAATAATTATGCATGTTTTTAATGAAGTGCATTTAATGGAATATAAATTCATGGTAATATATAATAAGGGATTTTTAAAAAAGTCATTTTTCTGCAGGTAGTGGGATTAAAACACAGTAAAAGAAATAAATTGCTTCTGAAGTGGTTGGGAATGCAAAGGGCTTTTGTTACTAAGCATGTTATAGTTATTTCTTAACCTTTTTTGGGTCCAAGAAAGGTCTTTATAGTAAAGAATTTAGGGAATGGTATAAAATCTTAAGAAATTTGATTAAACCCAGGGTTTATAAGCTGGAAAAAACTGAATGACATTAAGTGTTTGAATGCCTGCCTAGGAGGTGATATGAGGAATAGATAAACTTGAGATTCCATTTCTTGCTCTGCTCTCTCTAATTAAGAACTCCTTTTCAGATGCTGACTTTCAGTCCTTTCTTAGAAACAAAGAGTAGAGCTGTTGACCCTCAGGGTTTCCGGCTTGCCTAGGAGGAGGCTACCCAAAGTCCAAACATCTAAGAGGGCAGAATATTTTTACGTAAACAGTGTTGAAGACAAGCAGGGAAATGATCATTTCCTTTCCTCCTGTTTCAGCAGAGCCTATTTCCTGCTGTCAGCTCCCCCAAGTGCTCCGTGACCCTGAAAGCTGATTTAGAAGCTAAAAGATATTACCACTGTTGATGTTATTGTCTCAAAGATTTTTTGGAAGCCCAAAGAAAAATTTGGGGTTTTGCTTTTTTTTTTTTTTTAGCATTTTTATTTTATTTTATATATTTTTACATCATTTTTCATTTTTGCTGTGTTTTTGCTTTTCCTTTTCCTTTTCCTTCAAAAAGTCATGGCAAATATGAAACCATTCCCTTTTAATGATTTTTAATCAGTAGAGTTCAGACCCAGGACATTCATTGTTGTGCAAATTTCACCACCATCCATCTCTAGAACTTTCTCATCTTCCCAAACTGACACTTTGTACCCATGAAACTCAACTCCCATTTTCCTCTCCCCTGGCCCTGGTGACCTCTGCTCTACCTTCTGGACTGAGTTTGATTGTTGTAGGTGCATCATAAGGGGAATCCCCACCACCACCACCACCACTTATGTCACTATGCATCATGTCCTCAGGGTACATCCAGGTACAGCAGGTGTCCAACAGCCTTGCTCTCGGGACCAAGGAGTGCCCTGCTGACAGAGAGGCTGCTTGTGTTCGGCCAGTCAACCCCATGGACTCCTGCTTCCCCCTTTTAGGTATGCTAAATAATATGACTATGAACAGCATTCATGAGTTCCTGCTTTCAATTCTTTGGGAGTATAGATGCAGATGTAGCATTGTTTGGCTGGTCAACCCAGTTTGGCTACTCACCAGGGGATGGGTAACTTTGGGTGTTTAATTGGAAACTATTTTTTAAAAATATTTATTTATTTATTTATACAAGCACTGGGTACAGTCAGAATCGCGGGAGGGCGAGAGAATTCACCAGAGCCAGAGCGGGGAGAAGAACAGGCAGAAGGACTGAAGTACACTGCTGAGGAGAGCGGTGGGCAGCACGAGAGGTCTGTGCACCATGTGGGACCCTCGCTGGTGACCGGGGATCGAACTGGTGCTGCAGAGGCTCCGGGCAGCTTCGCAACCCAGTGCTCAACCGCTGAGCCACCAGGGGAGGCTCTGGAAACTATTTTAAACTACATTCTCTCTCCTCTCTACTGCACACTATTTGTATTAAAGTTCTTTTGACTGAAGGTCCTATGCACTATGGTATGTTTTGTCTTTATGTGGCAGATGGCAGAACCCCTTTAGAGCAGGCAGGTTTGGGGGCCTGGAGTGACCCTCACCCTGCCTGCTAACACTGTCAATTAAGAATATATGGGGGGGGAGGGATTGGGGTCAAAATCGGGGTTGCAATTGTATGGGGAATATAAAAATTGAAAAAAAAAAAGAATATATGGGGGCCTCCCAGGTGGTGCAGGGGTTAAAGACAGCGCTATCAAGCCAATCGGCAGTAACTGCAGCATGAGTTTGACCTGGCTGGCCAGGGAGCAACCCACATGGCCCAGCAGACCTCCCCTGTGTTGCCCACTGCTCCCCTCAGCAGTGTATTTCAGAAGATCTGCCTGTTGTGCTCCCCACTCTCTCTGGTGAATCCTCTCACCCCCTACACCTCTGGCCTGCACCCCAGTTCTTGTATGTATATATAAATCTTTAAAAAAGAAAAGAATATATGGATGTAATAGTAACAACATTCCAGGAAGCAACGAGGATCTTTCAAGATTTAAAAAAACATGTTAAGATATGTAAGTTTTATTACTGAAATTTGGAATTTTGACCATATTAAGCCAAAGATTTTCACTGAACAGGACAGAAGATACTGTTAGATTTTGTGGCCTCCGGAAGCCACTCAAAGGTATACCTTAACCTAAGAACTGTTAAGAGATAAACTGAGGCATGTCTAAAAATTGAAGAGTTTAGGGCCTCCCTGGTGGCGCAAGGGGTTCAGCACAGCACCTTGAAGCTATCCGCAGCCTCTGCAGCACAGTTCCATCCCGGGCAAGGGAGCTGACCCACACGGTGCAGCAGACCTCTACTGTCTCCCCGCTGGACACTTAGGTGGCCTCCAACCTTCTGGATTACAGACACCTCATGAATAACCCTGTCCATACAGGTACATCTTGCACATGTGTGACTAGCTCTGCAGGGTAAGTTCTTGGAGGGGGTCAGTGCTCCAGCTCTTCTCTCCTTGGGTGCCTCCTGCAGGCTTTAGCCTCTTTGTCAGGGGCCTGTCACAGCCCCTTGGTCACTGGAGAGAGAGACTACTCCACCAGACGGTGGTGGAGTATGACTCAGGTGGTAGAGGACTCGTGGCTTTAAAATATGCCCAGGGGCGGACGCACACTCCTAGGCTGCACCCCTTTCCCAAGGCTTCGCTAACAATGCACTGACTGCTGGCTTAAACAACACATGGTCCTGCCTCACAGCTCTGGAGACTGGAAGTTCAAAATCAAGGCATTCGCGGGCCCTGCTCCCTCTGTCGCCGGCGGGACAGTCCTTCCATGCCTCCCCTTGGCTTTGGTGGTGTGAGGCCTCCCTTCAACCTCTGCATGTCCCTGGCGTGTCTGTCTGTCTTCACAAGGCTGTCCTCTTGTAGAGACTCCCGGCTTACAGGATTAGGGGCCCACCAACTCCAGTATGACAGCATCATAACTGTATTTGCAACAACCCCGTTTCCAAACCAGGTCACATTCTAAGGTTCTGGGTGTTAAGATTTCAACATATCTTTTTGGGGGGTAGGGAGAGGACACCATTCTACCCATAAAATAGGCTGGAAACTTTTCTGCTTGTTCTAGGGAGGAATCAGTGCTAGGGTTGCTTGAAGTCACCAGCTCATTCTTAATTCAGAAACTAGAAAGTCTAGCTCCAGACTCAGCCCTTCAAGCTCCTTTCCAAGGCCAGCTGCTGTCAAGGGTTGGAAGCTGCCTGCCTGCAGGAAGGGGGTGAGGCTGGAGGTTTGTACCCTCTGCTGACCCTCTTGGTGCTCTGCCCATTGAGCTTCCTCCCAACCCCCCTCCAAGGTTCAGTCTCTATGCAGTGTGGGAGAGAGAGGAGGGCAGCTCTGTGCCTGAGGGCTGGGGGTGGGGGGCTGTACTTTCCTTCTTGTAGGTATTTTAGGGACTTTCTTGGAGATTATTGGGGATGCTTTGACTGCAGATCTGCAAATGCAACTTTTTTTTTTTTTGATGGGGGAAAATTATGCTCAGAGACTCAGACGGCCTTTGCCAGTGACTGATGCATAACCGCAGGAATGATGATTTAACCGGGCTGGTGACACACAGGATAATGCCTCATAAGCCAGAAAAGAAACAAACCTATCCAAACCAAAGGGGGGTTCCTCACACAATTGTTCCAGGCAAAGGGCGGATGGAAGAAAGCTCAGCCTTAGGTGCGGTGTGCGTTCTGACAAGTTGGTCCTCAGGAGGCAGTGCAAAGCCCAGACCTCAGCCCGCGCCCTCGCAGCAGAGGCAGCTCTGGGGCGCGCAGCAGGCGAGCTCTGCACAGGCCCCGCAGGCGGGAGCTGACGCCCAGGTGCGGGGAGCGCCTCACCCGGGCCCCCCGCTAAAAACGTCTTTCCAGACTTTCGGCAAAGCTTGAGCGGCAGCGCCTCCCTCCCTGCCCCTCACGAGCCCGCCCCTTCTCGGAAATAACCAAAACCCTCGTCTCCTCGGCACGCGCAGAGCAGCTGGGACGCGGACTCTGCTCAAACTTCCCCGGGGAACCCCCGCACCGCTCGCTGCACCCCACATCCGCGCACACCGGCGGCCGCCGTGCGCCCCGCGTCCGGGAGGCAGGGGCGGGCGGAGGGAGGATGTGCTAAGGGCGGGCGAGAACACCCCGCACCCCAAGTTATGTAGACAAATAAGTGACAGACGAGGAATTTAAAAGCCTGCCGGGGCCGCGGGGGCTCGGGGGGCGCGGGGGGCGCGGGGGGGCGCGGGGGGCAGGCCCGGGGCCCGCGCCGGGGCCGGCCGCCGCCAGGGGCGCAGCGCGGCGGCGCCGGGGAGACCCGCCCCCCGGGGGAGAGGAGCGCGCCGGCGCCGCTTCAGAGCGGGTCGTGGGGAGGGCGCGGGCCGGGCTCCGCCGCGGTTGGCGGTCCGGGCGCCTGGTCGGGCCGCCGCCCCGAAGGGCCGCGCCGTGGGCACGCGCCGCCGGAGGGCCCAGGGGAGAGCCGGACGCCAGGGGGCGGGGCTTTCGGCTGCGCCGCCGCACTCGCGCTCCTCCCGCGGGCCCGCCGACCCCGCCGGCCCCGCCCACTAGCCGGTGCGCACGCGCGGCCCGAGCCCCGCGCTTCAGGCCCCGCCCCCGCGGGGGTCGCGGGTCACCTGTCCGTGCGCGTCGCGCGTCACTTGTCCGCGCGCCGGAAGGTGGAACTGCGCGTGGCCAGGGCGGGCAAGGACCCGAAATCCCGGTGCAAGAGAGAAGATTGCTGCTGCGTCTGACAGCACGGAAATAAAAACCATTTGGAGGAATAAACAAACGCTTACCGTAAATAAGGTAAAAGCACCGATAAAGGGTTAATATTGCAGACATGTAAAATAACGTCAAGATGAGGGAACCGAAGGCCAAAAGCCTTTTTTTTTTTAAAGGCAAAACCAATAAATGACCTGCAAAAAGTGATATAAAACTCACCCCTAAGCGAGTGAAAGGATGTTCTCTGTTCCTCTCAGAGTGGAGAAAGGCGCTTTTCTCTGCGAGATCGTTCCAACCCGGGCAAACGCTACGTGGGAAGCCATAGTCCCGGTGGGGTGACAGGTGTGTGCGGGCATCGCTGGGAGCGGGGCGAGACGGAGCAGGCCGGAGGGAGGGGATTGGCAGTGCCCATCAAAGCCCAGTGTGGGTTTGCCTCTGCCCCAGCAGTTTCACAGTAGGAGTTCGCCCTCAGGAAACACCTACGCGGAAAGCGAAAGTGGACGTGTCTGTATGTACAAAGTTACTTACTGCAGTGTTGTTTGCGATGACAGACTTTCGGATGCAGACACAGAAGCAGTGGTTTGAATGCTCTGCTGCGGCCACACAACAGTGCAGTGCAGTTATAAAAATGGGTGGCGAGCTCCAAGAACTGCTATGGTGTGATTTCTCGGATATGTTGAGCAAAAGTGTTAATACAAATGTGCACATACTGTGCTGTTTTGTGTAAAGTAAGGGGGAAATAGTAAAATATTCGAGCATCTGCTTATTGCAAAAAAGTGAAACCAGAAAGTATAAAAAGGGATAAGTTGGTGGGTAGGGGAGATGGGGATGAATTTCTAAGTGAAATGATGAGTATTCCAGCACACCTATGCTGACTTTTAGAAATATGTGAATGTCTTAATATTCAAGAAATAAAATTGGGCCTCTCTGGTGACCTAGGGGTTAAGTCTCAGTACTATGACCCCGATGGCCTGAGTCCCGCCCAGGCCATCCAGCTAACCCACATACGGTGGTCTTGCCAGCTGCTCCCCTTTCAGCCGTTTCAGCCAATCCACCCGTTCTGCTCCCCACTTTGTCTCTGCTGATTCCTCTCACCACCCCCATACTTCTGACCTGCACCCCAGTGCAAAAATAAAATCTTAAAAAGTCAACCAAGGTGAGGGAAAACAAACCTAAAATTGAATACAAACAGAAGTAAGCAAATGCGCTTAAACTGTACAGTTAACCACAGGAAAGAAAAGTAAACCCAAATTACTTTTGAAGACAATTTTACCATACACCTGTGTGTAAACAAACCAACAAGACTGCAGAGAAAATGTGAACTTCCTTAATTGGCAGTGATCTAGGATAGCACTTCCGAGAATATTTTCTGTACACAGGAATAAACAAATTTGTAAATATGATACTGTTGTGGGTTCTCCAAGTGGGAGCTAGAAATGTGACAGAGGGCAAGCAAGGAAGAGCTCTGTGGGTTGCTATGAGAGGCTTCTGGTTTCGATTGAGTAATCTGTTTCATTGATCTGTCTGCTGAATGGGCCTGGGGAGCAGACCACAATCCTGAACATTCCTTGTGTCCACATATTGGTGACTAAATTCTGAGACAGAGGACATCTTGGTCAGGCTTGCTTCTTCCCCTTGCATGTAGCCTTGGAAACAAGAACACTAAATAAATAACAATAGTGCACATAAATCATTGCTTAATAAATGACTACAAATCATCGCCAAACTCTCTGTCCCTAATAACTCTGTTTTAGCCAGTTGTCTCATAATCTGGTGGTGACAAAGCAAAACCTTTTCTGGCCCGCAGATTAGTTGAATCTAGTTGGTGGTGCATGGGTTTGAGAAGAATCCTGAACTTATTCCAACCTTGTCTTCATTATACTACTAATATCTCCACCTCTGGGTGGGATGTGTTCCCATTTTGTGAACAGGCGATGCATAAAGAAGTCTGCTCCAGAACCTCCCCTCCCCCATGTAGAACAGGGTCATCCTTGTGTTAGACAGCTTGTGTCCTATGTAAGGGGAGAAACTCACCCTTGAGGTGAGTTTTTGTCACTTCCGCCTCAATAAATCTCAGTGCAAAATCAATGTGGTGGTTAGAGTCCTCATTTCAATCTCAGGTAAGACTCAAGAACCCACCGCCCTGGCTGGTCACACAGCTTCCAGAGCTGCTTGAGCAGACAGCGCCTTGAGGGAGGGACATGGGAAGAGAAAGATGAACCAAAGAGTTTGTCACGCCAGCTAAAGGAGCTGCTGAAATAGTGATGGAGACAGGTCAGGAGGACCCAGGGACCACTTGCCAGGCTTCTGGGGCCAAACTTGGAGAAATTGAGGATCAAGATGAGAAATGACTGACGGCAGTGAGTTCTCACGATGAAAAAAAAAAAGGAATCCCTATATTCAGCATGATACTAAAGAAGCAAATAAACTTACAAAGAAAATAATGAATGTGAAAAGGACAGCTTTTATGTATAGAATGCCAGTAAGTGCTGAAGCCATGGAGTTTGAAAAGTTGGTGTAATACAGAGATTCAGTTGGGAATAATCGAAGGATACAAAAGGCACTGTTGGGAAGCTCGTCAGACAGAATCACTCCACACATTAGTTACTGATTACAAAGGTAAGTAGGGAAGCTTTATAGAGGAAAGACCTTGGCTGAGTGATCAAAGCGGCGTCTCCTATAAGGGATGAGCTGACATCATGAGCCCAAAACGCATGCCCTGAATTAGTCATAAGGAATCATCCAACACTGGAATTGAGAGACTAACTACAAAATAATAGGCCTGCCTCTTAATGACAAGCTCACGAAGGACAAAGACTGAAGAACCAGGTTAAAGGGGGAGAAAAAGACATGACATGTCTGACTTTGAGTTGGGAAAAATACTGCTGCCAAGGACATGCTTAGGACAGTTGGCTGTATGTGTCTATGGGCTGAATCAGAGGAATCAGTGCTGGGTTGATGTGAAATTTTCTGAATTTAATGGTAGTTGTGTGGTTATATAAGATGTGGCTTTTGTTCTTTGGAAATGTACCCTGTAGTGTGTAGGAGTGAAGATTTATGATTTCATAACTTAAGTGGTGGAGGGAAGGAAAAAGCCTGTTATATCTTGTACCTCTGAGTGGATCTACAATTTTGTGTGTTACCCAGTGCTGAACATTTAACATTTTCCTATTTGGAAAATCACTCTTGTAAACTGTATTGCTATTAACATTTTTACAAATAGAATCTCTTATTTTGCTATCATTTTTAAAGATAAATGCCCAAAATTATGACCACCAAGTCAGTGAATGTAAATACAGCCTGTAAGAAGGGCGTAGTGATTCAAGATACCAGAGTGACTGATTCAGTGAGAAGGTTTTCTCTAACAGGTAGGTGAGGGCAGAGGGCGATGAAAGCAGGAGAATCTGGAAGCAGCTTACTAGGAAAGCTTCCTTACTAGGAAAGCTCCCCAGGCCAAGCTTACAATAGACCCTGCCATTGTTCTGGGACCCACGGTCTCATCCAAGTAACTATGGCCTAAATTTAGGCCCTGGCCAACAAGGGATTTGTGATTAGCTGGCTTGTTGCTTTAGAGGATATTCCTGGGAACCACACTGTGAAGTTTGGTGTTCTGGAACCTCCTCATTCTCCAAGGTGGTTGTGCAAATCAGTGTAAAGGTAAAATCAAAAAGAAAATGTATTTAGCCTCAAGAACATTTTGATTTGAAAACAAAACCACTGATAATGGGAGGATAAGTCAGTATAAGTACTTTGGAAAACAGCTTAGCTTTATCTTGGAGCTGGAGGGGAATTGGGCTGGGTGATTCCTCTCCTGGGTCCATATCCAGAGACCTTCTTGTCCACGTGCCAAGTCTATCTTTCGGAGCAAACTACCTGGAAATAAGTCGATGCCCACCAACAGAGCAATTGCTGAAGTATGCATAAATGAATAAAAATAAATCTTTAAAAAGAAAGAAAAGATGGCACAGTTATACATGGACGATGGAGCAGTGAAGATGAAGAAAGTGCAGCTCTTTCCAGTTGTATGTATGTGTGACTCTTGGAAACACCATATTTAAAAATGGCAATGGACATAAAGGAAAGAACAAATAGATGAAGAAAAGCAAATGACTAGTAAAATGACTGAAGAGAGGTCAGTTTTGCAAGTAATTTAAAAGGAAAGAAAAATCTTTTTTTAAAAAGATTTATTTATATAAGAACTGGGATACAGGCCAGATGTGCGGGAGGGTGAGAGACAGAGCAGGGAGCAGGACAGGCAAACAAACCGAAAACACTGCTGAGGGGAGCAGAGGGCCAGACAGGAGAGGTCTGCGGTGCGATGTGGGCACGTCCCCGGCTGGCCGGGATCAAACCAGTGCTGCAGAGGCTGCGGACAGCTTCACAGCACTGCACTCAACTGGCCGTGCCACCAGGGAGGCCCAGAAAAACTAGTATTTTAAAAAGTGATGCTGTTTTTCACTAATCAAAATAGTCAAGATTAAAAAAATTGTATAGAGCATCTGATGTTCACAAGGATGTGCTGAAACAAGTCCTCAGTCTTCTAAGAGAAGATAAAATTATTCAATACATGATGCAAGAAGTTGGCCTTATAGTTCAAACGTCAGTTATGGCCTTTGTGGTCTCCTTGACATGAGATCGGGGATGTAAGCTAACGAAACAGTTACGGGGAAGGTGGCTAAAAGGCTTTGTATGGGGCTGTTCTCTTCCAGAGAATGAGGAAAATATACCAGTCCATTAACAGGAGGATGACTAAGCGGATAATGGAACGCTCAAATGTGTAACATTTAAGATTTTTATTTATTTAGGAAATTCCCCAGATTCACTGAGAAGGGATTGGCATAGGTGAGCGCATGCGCCTACCTGAGGCAGCCTGACGCCTTGACTTAGGGTCTTGTGAAATGGTCACCCCCAGAGGTTCGGTGGCCTCTCCCCATCTAGATGAAAGGAAAGAAGGGTGCGCGCTGTTTTGTAGCTATGAAAGGTCATGTTCTTGACGTTGTCGATGATCACCCCGCAATTTCAGCTCCAGGAGTCCCCAGAACCTTCAGTAGTGAGGGGAGATGGAGATTTTCTGAGACCTGGGGTTATGGGGCAAGTCACCCAAGAGCGGGTCTTTCCCCAGTCTCCTTGTCTTGGGGGGCGTATTCTGTTGGCCATCACGTGAGCGAAGCCCCTAATCCCCTAGAGAGGCCGGGGCCTCCAGTCCCCAGAGAGAGGGTCTCAGGCTCAAGGACTGAGCGAAGACCCCCTCTGTCCTCAGGGAGCCCCGGAAACAGCCCGTCGTGAAGTGAGGGCGGGCAAACCCAGCGCCGCGCTCCTCGGGGGTGACCAAGGCAGGAGAAGTCCCCGCGGGGGCGGTGTGCCCCTCAGTTCTGCACCCCTTCTCGGCGCCTCCCCCGAGGGGAACCGGTCTGGCCGCTTTCACCCCCCTCTCTCTGCCGGCCCTTCCTCCCGCCTCCCTGCGGCCCGGAGCAAGGCCGCCTCCCGGCCGGGGGTGTCCAGGGCGGCCAGCGCTCGGGGCCGCGCGGGAGGCTGGAGGGCTCCCGCGGCCCGGCAGGGAGGCTGCCCGGCGGGGCCGTTTGACGCTCGAGGCAGCACCTGCCGGCCTCGGGGGTGCGGGGGCGCGGGGGGGCGAGGCCGGGCCTGGGCGGCCGGGAGGAGCAGGCCCGGGACGGCCGGCGGTGCCCGCGGCGGCCTGCGGGGCGCGCGGCCGGACTCGGGTTGTCCCGCGGCGCGGGGCCCCACCGAGGGGTACCGGGGCGGCCCCGCCCGCTCCCCGCGCCCCCGCGGCCGCCGGCTCCGCTCCGCGCGGCGACCCCGCCCCCTGGGCGCGCAGCGGCCGCGGCCGCCCAATCGGCGCCGGCGGGCGCCCCGGCAGGTGCGGCCCGGACGCCGCGACCGCGACCAGCGCGCGGCCACAGACAGGTGCGTGCGGCCACAGACAGGTGCGTGCGGCCACAGACAGGTGCGCGCGGCCACAGACAGGTGCGCGCGGCCACAGGTGCGCGCCGCCACAGGTACGTGCGCGCGACCCCGGCGCGCCCGCCGGGCGGGAGGGGGGCGCAGGCCGGGCGGTGCCCCCCGCACCCCCACCTCGCCGCACGGCCGGATCGCGGGGCTCGGGGGCCGGGCCTGGGCCCGGCTGTTTGTCCCGAGGGTTGGGGTTTCAGGGGGGGCGGCTCTGGCCTCGCCGCGCGCCGCTCCTTGCCCGAGATGCCCGGCCGGGGCCGCGGGCGCGGTGTCCCATTTCACTGCATCATCCGCGCCTGGCCGCGGCCCGCTCTCTATTTACGGCCTCACCCTCCGTAAACACGGAGCTCCACGGCTCTGCCCGACCCCCCCGCGCCTTCCTTCCCGCCCCGCCACTGCTCCTCTCATTCCGCCGGATTTACTGTCCTTACAAGTGACCTGCCGTCGTCTTGGGCGTGGGGAGGTAGGATTTGTGTAAAGGCATTTTTAAAATCACAGGTTGGCGTGCACAGCAAGGGACACCGCTCCTGCTGGCTCGGAGCAGGGGGCTGGTCCTCAGAGCAGGCTCTGCTCTGCCTCCCTCCCTCCCGGCAGCCACCCTTGGGTGCTGTCACTCCAGCAGCAGAGTGGAAACAGCAGCACTTGGCTATGGAGGAGTCTGGGTATGTGTGTGTGTGTGTTAGGGGGATAGTTGGGGGCTGGGCAATATTTGAACCCGGGAAACCTGACTCCACACTATAGTCTTTATATTTTCACTGTACAAACAGCTAAGGCAGGCTGGGCTGCCGCGTGTGCCCGTTGCTAATGCTTTATTATTTTTTAAAAAGATTTATTTATGTATGCATACAAGAACTGGGGTACAGGCCAGAGGTGTGGGTGAGAGGATTCACCAGAGACAGAGTTGGGAACAGAACAGGCAGACTGACTGAAATACACTGCTGAGGGGAGCAACGGGTGAGTCAGAGGTGTCTGCTGCGCCATGTGGGTTGTTCCCTGGCCGGGGATGGAACTCGTGCTGCAGTGGCTGCAGATAGCTTCATAGGTTGTGTCTTAACCCCTTGCGCCACCAGGGAGGCTCTAATGCTTTAATTTTGTAAAGGTTTCAGTTTCCATATTCATTCATCTGACCCTCATAATCTGCCCTTGAAGAGTGGGACTTGCCTAGGAAGTGGGACAGGAGCCTCAGGAGGCCAAACAGTGAGGGAGCCACAGGGCTCACTTGTTCTGTTTTGTCTCTGACCATCAAGGTAGTGGAGACCTTTGAGGATGCTGAATAGTTGTGCATGGTGTTGGCGACTCACCTAGAAGCTTCTGGGGCTAATTATCCCAATTGCAGGTCCTGTCTGATGAGCAGAAAACAGCTCACAGACGTGTGGGACACCCTGCCCCCAGCCAGGAGTGGATTTTCCATGCCAGGGGTGATGTAAAGGACCACTTCCCTTTCCTGGAGTGAGGAACAATTTGCCTTCAACAGACTAGTGGCCAGTGGCAAAAGGGGTATCAGTACTATCTCAACTGTACAAATGAGCCAGATTAGTTTAAAAAACTTTCAGTGAGCACCTACTATGTGCTGACACAGTATTAAAAATGAGTTCTGTGGGGGTTAAGAGGTCACCACAACTCAAATCCTTGGTAAAAGGAACCACATCCTGAATTCATCAGGACCCCAGGGGTTCACACTCCAGGAGGAAATGGCAGATGCCCTTGTTTGTGTAGCTCCTTTTGTAAGTAGTTGAAAAACTGGGACCCACAGATGAAATGATGTGCTAATGAGAGGCAGATTTATTTTTTATTTTTTAAAATATTTTATTTTATATAATTCTTACATCATTTTTCATCTTTGTACAATGTATGCATTTTCATTTTCATTTTGGTGATATTCCCCATACAATTGCACCCCCCCTTATTTTGACTCTAGTTCTTCCTCTACCCCCCTCCCTAATACAACCCCCCCACCCAGTGTGTCTCTGGTTTATAGTTGCTTGTTGATTTTGATTATTACTTTGCATTGATTAGTCTTTTTCCTGGTCTCTTATTTAGGTTTTCTAAATTCCTGCTATGAGTGAGACCATCCAGTATTTTTCTTTTTCTTTCTGACTTATTTCGCTGAGCATGATCCCTTCTAGCTCCACCCATGTTGCTGCAAACTGCATGTGTTTATCTTTTTTGATTGCTGAGTAATATTCCATTGTGTGTATGTACCACATCTTTTTGATCCAGTCATCTATTTTTGGGCATTTGGGTTGTTTCCATAGCTTAGCTGAGGCAGATTTAAAAAAAAAAAGAATGCCAATGAAATTCAGTAGAAGGTCATTTGCTAATTGCAAACGCAGCACAGAGTTCTCCACCGAGCTTCCTCCCGTGTTAACATTTTACACAACCTTGGATGTACCAAGACAAATTCAGTAAGATTAGGGCAATACTTTGAACTGCGCTCAGATTACCCAGGTTTTCCCACCGAAGTCCTGTTTGTGTCCCACAGCCCGATCCGGGACACGCGTTGTACTGAAACCCTGACACTCTAAGTCTGGGGTCTCCCATACAGCAGTTCCTTGAATAACTTCATGTCATAATTTTGATGAGGGGGGAAAAGCTGATTCCCCGTTGGGGCCACTATGTGTGGGCCATTCTCCCCGTGTCTATGTGGTTTTCTCCGAGTTTTGAACCCCTCAATGATGATGCTGAGACCTATATTTGGGGTTCCGTAGAACAGCAATGACTTAGTGGCACTCAGCTGTTGTACAGAAGGCGGGATCAGAGCCCCTCTTGGGGTAGGCATTTAAGAGCCAGCGCTCGCCCTGGTGATCTGCATGAACTCCTGCCTGCAGCTTCCTGGATGTGGCCAAGTTCTGAACAATCTCAGCCTGTCTACTCTGGACACCAAAGGCCATGGGGGCGGGGTAGCAGTGGCCTGCCCAGAACCATTTGCCACTGTTCCCACTTGCATTTGAGTCTCACTGCTACGCATTGGTTGTTGTGCACACAACAAGCTCTGTGCAAGTGCCGCGTTTGTCTAGTGAAGGACCCTGGAGACAGGAAGACCTAGATTCAAACCCCAGCTTCCCCACTGAGTTGTCAAGTCCTGCAGCAAATCATTCAGTTGTTCTAAAACTCGTTTGCAGCCTTGCAAATTTTGGGGCACTGGCTAAATGGCGAGAGCGTACACTGTGGCAGCACAGGGAAGGATGGGGGGGGGTGGATGGAAGGAAGCATCAAAGGGACTTGGGGTGGGGTATAGTAGAAGGTCTTGAATGCCAGGCAGGAAAGGGGCGGTGGTCTGAGGGCAGGGGAGGCTAGGGCCTGCCTTGCTGTCAGACTCCCAGGGGAGGCAGAGGCTGCTGGCCTGAGGACCACACTTACAGCAGGAGGGACTACTGGCTGTGAGTCAGGAACCCACATGCTGAGAGCGCGGGTCTTATTTTTGGATCCTTGCCCTTTCTCTGCTTTTGAGAGATGATGGAACTGAGCCCCATCCGCCAGCTTTTCACCATTTTGGGTGGGGATCAGAGGCAACAGTCTCGTGTGGCCGACCCACTTCTACTCCTGCTCTGCTATCTGCCGTCCTGGGCGCCGCCATCAGTGCTCTCAGCCCCGGATAAGGAGGGGACCTCACCTTCTGTTTTGTTGACCTACCTTAGTCCCCATGTTGTGCAACCCAGAGCTGGCATAAAGGCTTGCCCCCCTCCCCGCCTTTCTTGTGATGTCTCCTGAGACCATGATATCTTGAGGCACTTACTGGAAACTTGGAGTATCCCCACCCTGGCCAGCTGGAGTTAAGGTGTATGAGGGGAGGCTGCAAAGCTCTGAGGAACCTGGAGAGATCAGAGCTGCGGTGGGGAGGAGGGCCTCTCCTCCCTGGCGGGATGGGAGCTCAGCTCTTAGAGTCCCAGAGCTGCTGAAGGCTTTTCCCTGTGAAACACGGAGGTTTCTCACTTGGTGGCGCTTCCCCACCTTCTAATCCTCGCGTGGCCACAGAGGGCTCGTCCTCACCCACTTCTTTCTCCAGTGACACGGTTCTGGGCCTCGGGGGGGGGGGGGGTGCGCGGCAGCACTGGCCTGCGGGCAGGGGGGAGCCGGTTTCAGCGCTGCTCACGTACTGTCCTTCTGTCCTGGCTGCAGCCAGGCGCTTCTTTTTGGGTTCTTTCTTTTAAAATCTACCGCCCTGTGTGCAATGGGGAGAGTCGGCTGTTCTCTGACCAGAAGTCAGAGGTCCTGACAGCGGGGGTTCCGGCCCCCATCTAAAGCATTCGCGCG